>NC_088201.1:97289574-97576562 GCF_037126465.1 Ornithodoros turicata | reverse complement strand
TCATTTTCAAATTATAGGTGATTCTGTTTATTTTGTATGTGTGGACTAAACACGCGTGTATGCGGTATTACGGGCAGCAGTGGCTGCGGATGAACTGTACACGTTTACGCTTTCGGCAAAGGCGTTACTTTAAATTTTTATAGGTGATTCTGTTTATTTTGTACGTGCGGACTAAACACGCGTCTATGCGGAATTTCGTGCAGCTGTGGCTGCCGGATGAACTGTGCACGTTTATGCTTTCGACAATGCCATTATTTTCAAATTATAGGTGGTTCTGTTTATTTTATACGTGCGGTATAAACACGCGTGTATGCGGTATTTCGGGCAGCTGTGGCTGTCTGATGAACCGTACACGTTTATACTTTCAACAATGGCATTATTTTCAAATTATAGGTGATTCTGTTTATTTTGTACGTGCGGACTAAACACGCGTGTATGCGGTATTTCGGGCAGCTGTGGCTGTCTGATGAACCGTACACGTTTATACTTTCGACAATGGCATTATTTTCAAATTATAGGTGATTATGTTTATTTTCTACGTGCGGACAAAGCCCGCATGTTTGCAGTATTTTGGAACAGCAGTGGCTGCCTGATGAACTGTGCACATTTATGCTTTCGACAATGGCGTTATTTTCAAATTATAGGTGATTCTGTTTATTTTGTATATGCGGAATAAACACGCGTGTATGCGATATATCGGGCAGCAGTGGCTGCCTGCTGAACTGTGCACGTTAATGCTTTCGACAATGACATTATTTTCAAATTATAGGTGATACTTTTTATATTGTAGTGCGGACTAAACACGTGTGTATGCGGTATTTCGTGCAGGTGTGGCTGCCTGATGAATTGTGCACGACTATTACTTTTGGCAATGGCATTATTATAGGTCATTCTGTTTATTTTGTAGGTGCGGATTAAACACGCGTGGATGCAGTATTTCGGGCAGCAGTGGCTGCCTAATGAACTGTGGATGTTTATGCTTTCGACAATGGCATTATTTTCAAATTATAAGCGATTCTGTTTATTTTGTGCCTGCGGACTAAACACGCGTGTATGCGGTATTTCGGGCAGGTGTGGCTGCCTGATGAACTGCGCACGTTTATGCTTTCGACAATGGCATTATTTTCAAATTATAGGTGATTTTGTTTATTTTGTGCGTGAGGACTAAACACGCGTGAATGCGGTATTTCGGGCAGGTGTGGCTGCCTGATGAACTGTGCACGTTTATGCTTTCGACAATGGCATTATTTTCAAATAATTTGTGATTATTTGTATGTTGCACGTGCGGACTAAACACGCGTGTATGCGGTATTTCGGGCAGCTGTGGCTGCCTGATGAACTGTGCACTATTATTCTTTTTGGCAATGGCATTAGTTTCAAATTATAGGTGATACTTTTTATTTTGTACGTGCGGACTAAACACGCGTGTATGCGGTATTTCAGGGAGCTTTGACTTCCTGATGAACTCTGCACGATTACTCTTTTCGGCAACGGCATCATTTTCAAATTATAGGTGATTCTGTTTATTTTGTACGTGCGGACTAAACACGAGTGTATGCGGTATTTCAGGCAGTTTTGCCTGCATGATGAACTCTGCATGATTACTCTTTTCGGCAATGGCATTATTTTCAAATTATAGTGATGCTGTTTATTTTGTACGTGCCGACTAAACACGTGTGTATGCGGTATTTCGGGCAGCTGTGGCTGCCTGACGAACTGTGCACGATTATTCTCTTCGGCAATGGCATTATTATACGTGATTCTGTTTATTTTGTACGTGCGGACTAAACACGAGTGTATGCGGTATTTCAGGCAGCTTTGCCTGCCTGATGAACTCTGCATGATTACTCTTTTCGGCAATGGCATTATTTTCAAATTATAGGTGATCCTGTTTATTTTGTACGTGTGGACTAAACACGTGTGTACGCGGTATTTCGGGCAGCTGTGGCTGCCTGATGAACTGTGCACGACTATTCTTTTCGCGAATGGCATTATTATAGGTGATTCTGTTTATTTTGTAGGTGCGGACTAAACACGCGTGGATGAAGTATTTCGGGCAGCAGTGGCTGCCTGATGAACTGTGCATGTTTATGCTTTCGACAATGGCATTATTTTCAAATTATAGGCGATTCTGTTTATTTTTTGCGTGCGGACTAAACACGCCTGTATGCGGTATTTCGGGCAGGTGTGGCTGCCTGATGAACTGCGCACGTTTATGCTTTCGACAATGGCATTATTTTCAAATTATAGGTGATTCTTTTTATTTTGTACGCGCTGACTAAACACGCGTGTATGCAGCATTTCGGGCAGCTGTGGCTGCCTGATGAACTGCACCATTATTCTTTTCGGCAATGGCATTATTTTCAAATTATAGGTGATTCTGTTTACTTTACGGACTAAGGACGCGTGTACGCAGTTTTTCGGGTAGCAGTGGCTGCCTGATGAACTGTGCGCGTTTATGCTTTCGACAATGGCATTATTTTCACATTATAGGTGATTATTTTTATTTTGTACGTGCTGACTAAACCCGCGTGTATGCGGTATTCCGGGCAGGAGTGGCTGCCTGATGAACAGTGCACCATTATTCTTTTCGGCAATGGCATTATTTTCATATTACAGGTGATTCTTTTTCTTTTGACGTGCGGACTAAACACGCGTGTATGCGGTATTTCGGACAGCAGTGGCTGCCTGATGAACTGTGCATGTTTATGCTTTCGACAGTGGCATTATTTTCAAATTATAGGTGATTCTGTTTATTTTGTGCGTGTGGACTAAACACGCGTGAATGCGGTATTTCGGGCAGCAGTTTCTGCCTGCTGAACTGTGCACGTTAATGCTTTCGACAATTGCATTATTTTCAAATTACAAATGATTCGGTTTATTTTGTATGTGCGGACAAAGCCCGCATGTTTGCAGTATTTTGGAACAGCAGTGGCTGCCTGGTGAACTGTGCACATTTATGCTTTCGACAATGGCGTTATTTTCAAATTATAGGTGATTCTGTTTATTTTGTATATGCGGAATAAACACGCGTGTATGCGATATATCGGGCAGCAGTGGCTGCCTGCTGAACTGTGCACGTTAATGCTTTCGACAATGACATTATTTTCAAATTATAGGTGATACTTTTTATATTGTAGTGCGGACTAAACACGTGTGTATGCGGTATTTCGTGCAGGTGTGGCTGCCTGATGAATTGTGCACGACTATTACTTTTGGCAATGGCATTATTATAGGTCATTCTGTTTATTTTGTAGGTGCGGATTAAACACGCGTGGATGCAGTATTTCGGGCAGCAGTGGCTGCCTAATGAACTGTGGATGTTTATGCTTTCGACAATGGCATTATTTTCAAATTATAAGCGATTCTGTTTATTTAGTGCCTGCGGACTAAACACGCGTGTATGCGGTATTTCGGGCAGGTGTGGCTGCCTGATGAACTGCGCACGTTTATGCTTTCGACAATGGCATTATTTTCAAATTATAGGTGATTTTGTTTATTATGTGCGTGAGGACTAAACACGCGTGAATGCGGTATTTCGGGCAGCTGTGGCTGCCTGATGAACTGTGCACGTTTATGCTTTCGACAATGGCATTATTTTCAAATAATTTGTGATTATTTGTATGTTGCACGTGCGGACTAAACACGCGTGTATGCGGTATTTCGGGCAGCTGTGGCTGCCTGATGAACTGTGCACTATTATTCTTTTTGGCAATGGCATTAGTTTCAAATTATAGGTGATACTTTTTATTTTGTACGTGCGGACTAAACACGCGTGTATGCGGTATTTCAGGGAGCTTTGACTTCCTGATGAACTCTGCACGATTACTCTTTTCGGCAACGGCATCATTTTCAAATTATAGGTGATTCTGTTTATTTTGTACGTGCGGACTAAACACGAGTGTATGCGGTATTTCAGGCAGTTTTGCCTGCATGATGAACTCTGCATGATTACTCTTTTCGGCAATGGCATTATTTTCAAATTATAGTGATGCTGTTTATTTTGTACGTGCCGACTAAACACGTGTGTATGCGGTATTTCGGGCAGCTGTGGCTGCCTGACGAACTGTGCACGATTATTCTTTTCGGCAATGGCATTATTATACGTGATTCTGTTTATTTTGTACGTGCGGACTAAACACGAGTGTATGCGGTATTTCAGGCAGCTTTGCCTGCCTGATGAACTCTGCATGATTACTCTTTTCGGCAATGGCATTATTTTCAAATTATAGGTGATCCTGTTTATTTTGTACGTGTGGACTAAACACGTGTGTACGCGGTATTTCGGGCAGCTGTGGCTGCCTGATGAACTGTGCACGACTATTCTTTTCGCGAATGGCATTATTATAGGTGATTCTGTTTATTTTGTAGGTGCGGACTAAACACGCGTGGATGAAGTATTTCGGGCAGCAGTGGCTGCCTGATGAACTGTGCATGTTTATGCTTTCGACAATGGCATTATTTTCAAATTATAGGCGATTCTGTTTATTTTTTGCGTGCGGACTAAACACGCCTGTATGCGGTATTTCGGGCAGGTGTGGCTGCCTGATGAACTGCGCACGTTTATGCTTTCGACAATGGCATTATTTTCAAATTATAGGTGATTCTTTTTATTTTGTACGCGCTGACTAAACACGCGTGTATGCAGCATTTCGGGCAGCTGTGGCTGCCTGATGAACTGCACCATTATTCTTTTCGGCAATGGCATTATTTTCAAATTATAGGTGATTCTGTTTATTTTGTATATGCGGACTAAACACGCGTGTATGCGGTATTTCGGCCAGCTGTGGCTGCCTGATGAACTGTGCACGATTATTCTTTTCGGCAATGGCATTATTATAGGTGATTCTGTTTATTTTGTAGGTGCGGACTAAACGCGCGTGGATGCAGTCTTTCGTGCAGCAGTGGCTGCCTGCTGAACTGTGCCCGTTAATGCTTTCGACAATGGCATTATTTTCAAATTATAAGTGATTCTGTTTATTTTTTAGGTGCGGACAAAGCCCACATGTGTGCGGTATTTCGGGCAGCAGTGGCCTCCTGATGAACTGTGCACAGTTATGCTTTCAACAATGGCATTATTTTCAAATTATAGGTGATTCTGTTGATTTTGTATATGCGGACTAAACACGCGTGTATGCGGTATTTCAGGGAGCTTTGACTTCCTGATGAACTCTGCATTATTACTCTTTTCGGCAATGGCATTATTTTCAACTTATAGGTGATCCTGTTTATTTTGTACGTGCGGACTAAACAGATGTGTATGCGGTATTTCGGGCAGCTGTGGCTGCCTCATGAACTGTGCACGTTTATGCTTTCGACAATGGCATTATTGTCAAATTATTGGTTATTCATTTTTATTTTCTTCGCGCGAACTAAACACACGTGTATGCGGTATTTCCGGCAGCTGTGGCTGCCTGACGAACTGTGCACGATTATTCTTTTAGGCAATGTCATTATTATAGGTGATTCCGTTTATTTTGTTGGTGCGGACTAAACACGCGTGGATGCAGTATTCCGGGCAGCAGTGGCTGCCTGATGAACTCTGCACGATTACTCTTTTCGGCAATGGCATTATTTTCAAATTATAGGTGATTCTGTTTATTTTGTACGTGCGGACTAAACACGTGTGTATGCGGAATTTCTGCAGCTGTGGCTGCCTCATGAACTGTGCACGTTTATGCTGTCGACAAAGGTATTATTTTCAAATTATAGGTTATTGTTTTTATTTTCTACGTGCGAACAAAACACGCGTGTATGCGGTATTTCGGGCAGCTGTGGCTGCCTGATGAACTGTGCACGATTATTCTTTTCGGCAATGGCACTATTATAGGTGATTCCGTTTATATAGCAGGTGCGGACTAAACACGCGCGGATGCAGTATTCCCGGCAGCAGTGGCTGCCTGATGAACTGTGCACGTTTATGCTTTCGACAATGGGATTATTTTCAAATTATAGGTGATTCTTTTTATTTTCTACGTGCGGACTATACACGCGTGTATGCTGTATTTCGGAAAGCTCAGGCTGCCTGATGAACTGTGCACGATTATTCTTTTCGGCAATGGCATTATTATAGGTGATTCCGTTTATTTTGTAGGTGCGGACTAAACACGCGTGGATGCAGTATTCCGGGCAGCAGTGGCTGCCTGATGAACTGTGCACGTTTATGCTTTCGACAATGGCATTATTTTCAAATGATATGTGATTCTTTTTAATTTGTAGATCCGGACTAAACACGCGTGTATGCGGTATTTCGGGCAACAGTGGCTGCGAGATGAACTGCGCACGATTATGTTTGCGACAATGGCATTATTTTCAAATTCTAGGCAATTCTTTTTATTTTGTACGTGCAGACTAAACATGCGTGTATGCAGTATTTCGGGAAGCTGTGGCTGCCTGATGAACTGTGCACGTTTATGCTTTCGACAATGGCATTATTTTCAAATTAGATGTGATTATTTTTATTTTCTACGTGCGGACTAAACACGCGTGTATGCGGTATTTCGGGCAGCTGAGGCTGCCTGATGAACTGTGCACGAATATTCTTTTCGGCAATGGCATATTTTCAAATTATAGGTGAGTCTTTTTATTTTGTACTTGCGGACTAAACACTCCTGTATGCAGTATTTCGGCCAGTTGTGGCTGCCTGATGAACTGTGCACGATTATTCTTTTGGGCAATGGCATTATTTTCAAATTATAGGTGTTTTTTTTTACGTGCAGACTAAACACGCGTGTATGCGGTATTTCGTGCAGCTGTGGCTGCCTGATCAACTCTGCGCAATTATTCTTTTCGGCAATGGCATTATTTTCAAATTATAGGTGGTTCTGTTTATTTTGTACGTGCAGACTACGCGTGTATGCGGTATTTCGGGCAGCTGTGGCTGCCTGATGAATTGTGCACGATTATTCTTTTCAGCAATGGAACTATTTTCAAATTATAGGTGATTCTGTTTATTTTGTGCGTGCGGACTAAACACGCGTGTATACGGGATTTCGGGCAGCTGTGGCTGCCTGATGAATTGTGCACGATTATTCTTATCGGCATTGGCATTATTATAGGCGATTCCGTTTATTTTGTAGCTGCGGACTAAACACGCGTGGATGCAGTATTCCGGGTAGCAGTGGCTGCCTGATGAACTGTGCACATTTATGTTTTCGACAATGGCATTATTTTCAAATGATAGGTGATTCTTTTTAATTTGTAGATCCGGACTAAACACGCGTGTATGCGGTATTTCGGGCAACAGTGGCTGCGAGATTAACTGCGCACGATTATGTTTGCGACAATGGCATTATTTTCAAATTCTAGGCAATTCTTTTTATTTTGTACGTGCAGACTAAACATGCGTGTATGCAGTATTTCGGGAAGCTGTGGCTGCCTGATGAACAGTGCACGATTATGCTCTCGACAGTGGCATTATTTTCAAATTCTAGGCAATTCTTTTTATTTTGTACGTGCAGACTAAACATGCGTGTATGTTGTATTTCGGGCAGATGTGGCTGCCTTATGAACTGTGCACGATTATTCATTTCGCCAATGGCATTATTTTCAAATTATAGGTGATTCTTTTTATTTTGTACGTGCGGACTAAACATTCGTGTATGCGGTATTTCGGGCAACAGTAGCTTCCTGATGAACTGTGCACGTTTATCCTTTCGACAGTGGCATTATTTTCAAATTCTAGGTGATTCTTTTTATTTTGTACTTGCGGAATAAACACACGTGTATGCAGTATTTCGTGCAGCTGTGGCTGCCTGATGAACTGTGCACGATTATTCTTTTCGGCAATGGCACTATTATAGGTGATTCCGTTTATTTTGTAGGTGCGGACTAAACACGCGTGGATGCAGTATTCCGTGCAGCAGTGGCTGCCTGATGAACTGTGCACGTTTATGCTTTCAACAATGGCATTATTTTCAAATTATATATGATTATTTTTATTTTCTACGTGCGGACTAAACACGCGTGTATGCGGTATTTCGGGCAGCTGATGCTGCCTGATGAACTGTGCACGAATATTCTTTTCGGCAATGGCATATTTTCAAATTACAGGTTAGTCTTTTTATTTTCTACGTGCGGACTAAACACGCGTGTATGCGGTATTTCTTGCAGCTGAGGCTGCCTGATGAACTGTCCAGCATTATTCTTTTCGGCAATGGCATATTTTCAAATTATAGGTGAGTCTTTTTATTTTGTACTTGCGGACTAAACACTCCTGTATGCAGTATTTCGGCCAGTTGTGGCTGCCCGATGAACTGTGCACGATTATTCTTTTGGCCAATGGCATTATTTTCAAATTATAGGTGATTTTTTTTGTACGTGCAGACTAAACACGCGTGTATGCGGTATTTCGTGCAGCTGTGGCTGCCTGATCAACTCTGCGCAATTATTCTTTTCCGCAATGGCATTATTTTCAAATTATAGGTGGTTCTGTTTATTTTGTACGTGCAGACTACGCGTGTATGCGGTATTTCGGGCAGCTGTGGCTGCCTGATGAATTGTGCACGATTATTCTTTTCAGCAATGGAACTATTTTCAAATTATAGGTGATTCTGTTTATTTTGTGCGTGCGGACTAAACACGCGTGTATACGGGATTTCGGGCAGCTGTGGCTGCCTGATGAATTGTGCACGATTATTCTTATCGGCATTGGCATTATTATAGGCGATTCCGTTTATTTTGTAGGTGCGGACTAAACACGCGTGGATGCAGTATTCCGGGTAGCAGTGGCTGCCTGATGAACTGTGCACATTTATGTTTTCGACAATGGCATTATTTTCAAATGATAGGTGATTCTTTTTAATTTGTAGATCCGGACTAAACACGCGTGTATGCGGTATTTCGGGCAACAGTGGCTGCGAGATTAACTGCGCACGATTATGTTTGCGACAATGGCATTATTTTCAAATTCTAGGCAATTCTTTTTATTTTGTACGTGCAGACTAAACATGCGTGTATGCAGTATTTCGGGAAGCTGTGGCTGCCTGATGAACAGTGCACGATTATGCTCTCGACAGTGGCATTATTTTCAAATTCTAGGCAATTCTTTTTATTTTGTACGTGCAGACTAAACATGCGTGTATGTTGTATTTCGGGCAGATGTGGCTGCCTTATGAACTGTGCACGATTATTCATTTCGCCAATGGCATTATTTTCAAATTATAGGTGATTCTTTTTATTTTGTACGTGCGGACTAAACATTCGTGAATGGGGTATTTCGGGCAACAGTAGCTTCCTGGTGAACTGTGCACGTTTATCCTTTCGACAGTGGCATTAGTTTCAAATTCTAGGTGATTCTTTTTATTTTGTACTTGCGGAATAAACACACGTGTATGCAGTATTTCGTGCAGCTGTGGCTGCCTGATGAACTGTGCACGATTATTCTTTTCGGCAATGGCACTATTATAGGTGATTCCGTTTATTTTGTAGGTGCGGACTAAACACGCGTGGATGCAGTATTCCGTGCAGCAGTGGCTGCCTGATGAACTGTGCACGTTTATGCTTTCAACAATGGCATTATTTTCAAATTATATGTGATTATTTTTATTTTCTACGTGCGGACTAAACACGCGTGTATGCGGTATTTCGGGCAGCTGAGGCTGCCTGATGAACTGTGCACGAATATTCTTTTCGGCAATGGCATATTTTCAAATTACAGGTTAGTCTTTTTATTTTCTACGTGCGGACTAAACACGCGTGTATGCGGTATTTCGGGCAGCTGAGGCTGCCTGATGAACTGTCCACCATTATTCTTTTCGGCAATGGCATATTTTCAAATTATAGGTGAGTCTTTTTATTTTGTACTTGCGGACTAAACACTCCTGTATGCAGTATTTCGGCCAGTTGTGGCTGCCCGATGAACTGTGCACGATTATTCTTTTGGCCAATGGCATTATTTTCAAATTATAGGTGATTTTTTTTGTACGTGCAGACTAAACACGCGTGTATGCGGTATTTCGTGCAGCTGTGGCTGCCTGGTGAACTGTGCGCAATTATTCTTTTGGCCAATGGCATTATTTTCAAATTATAGGTTCTGTTTATTTTGTACGTGCAGACTACGCGTGTGTGCGGTATTTCGGGCAGCTGTGGCTGCCTGATGAATTGTGCACGATTATTCTTTTAAGCAATTGCACTATTTTCAAATTATAGGTGATTCTGTTTATTTTGTGCGTGCGGACTAAACACGCGTGAACACGGTATTTCGGGCAGCTGTGGCTGCCTGATGAATTGTGCACGATTATTCTTATCGGCATTGGCATTATTATAGGTGATTCCGTTTATTTTGTAGGTGCGGACTAAACACGCGTGGATGCAGTAGTCCGGGTAGCGTATTTCGAAACCCTGGCCGATACAGAAGAGCGGCGGCGGCGGCGGCGGCAGAAAACCCTGAAAACCCGATGCGTTGGCCGTACGGACGCGGCGGTGCAGGGTACTGCAGACAGCAGTCGCTGTTTGCGCTGTACATTTTGTGGTGTTTGGACGGATGGGATTGAGATCGGAGGAGTGAAAAGAAACAGATAGATTTATATTGGTGGCTGCGAACGTGACTTCAGGTTACACGTGAAGTAACGCGCAAGTTCTTCGAACATTTATGCACCTTGTGCCTTGTGTTTGGGAGCGTGAGTCCGCAGAGTCGATGTTTTCAGTGTATGTGAGTGATGTGCTGCTACTTGGGTGGCAGTTTGCATTAATACACCGCAAGACAGTTCAAAATGTTCGAAGATAAAAGTGGGAAAGAAACTGAAAATAGGTCCTTGCGGCGAAGTTTAAAGAGTCGAAGTGTATCTGCGAAAACAAAGGCGCCGTACTGGAGTCTGTGTGTCGTGCATGCACAAAGGTGGTGTGTGTACGTGTATATACCTATAGTTTGTATATATTGGTTTTGTTGCATGGAGTGAGAAGGGGTGCTTTTTTTCCAGTTGGAACATTTAAGGTGCAGCTAACTTGTGTCTCACTTGGTATCACCCATCTAGAACTGACGAATTTGGTCACACCGCATTTATTCCTAAAATGTTCGTTTTATTTTGAACTGCACGAACTGAACACAAGTTTTAGCTACGTTACATGTTTTAGATAAGTTCATTATTAGGCAGCTCAGTAGAACATTACTTTAGCAACTTTGTGACTTTGCAAATGCACACATTGCGTGTTCCATGGGGAATATTGAAATCGCAATTTGTGGCGTTAATTATAGTCCTTTATTTTTCACTCTGTATGTCATGTTCACTCTGATCTCTGCTTATGATTGTGATGATAAAGAACAGAGACAAAAGTGGTTATCACCACCTGACAGAATATCATCTGTCACCTGTTTATGCAATGCCTCATGCACGTACGAGATTTACCACTGAGTTGTTCATTGGAGACTACCATTGGGTATTTCCAGTCATAACTAGAATTGTAGCTCCAGAAGAACATGTCTAAGTTAATTTGGTTACGAAAAGTGACAAGAAGTATTTGACATAGTCATGTGGTGCATACAACTTACTTTTCATGCTTGACTGGGGCCACTGCAGGTTGGTCTTACTGGGAGCTCTGTGTTTTGTTAACTAACACAAGAGCAACACGTTGTGTTGCTCTTGTGTTTAGTATTTAGGAAACCAGTCATACAATGGTCTCTACAAGGGGAGTCTCAAGCAAACATAGAAGCTTGCTAAATTATCAAACCGAGATGGGAAGGTCTCTAAATTCACATGTTCACTGATCAAGGGAGTGGGTTGACTAAAAAAAAGCCAGTGTTCGTTCCCACTTGACCCAATCTTGATCATACCCACACCATCACATGCCATATGTATGTATGCACATAAATTAAGTGCAACTTGTTCCTCGCAAATGCAAAGGCACTGCAGCCCTGCAATATAGTAACATGCACTGCCAGGCTATGAAATAAAAGGGATAATTTATTCATGCCACTCGAGTAATACTGCAATGTCGCACAGCAATGCCAATTGCACAAGGACAACACGTGTTGCAGGGTGAATTACCTGCTTGGCTTTCATGCATGTCGTTGTGCTTGGACGGGATCAGTGAAGTCTAATTCCGTATAGTACTAACACATTGCAACTGTCTTCCCCATGCTTTGCCGCCAATAATAGCCTTTTAATATTTCAGTTTGCTGTGCAAACACAACATATCAATTATGGTAGCACCGTACCACTAGGGTTACGACTTTTTGGTTTGTCCTATAGGCTCTGAACACACCTGCTAGAAAGCCCTAAAACGATGAGATTTTTTTGAAAAGTGTTGATTTTTCTGAGCCTAAGGGCATGATTTTGAAGAATTTCAGGTCACACTAACTGCTATAATGTTCAGATTGTAAGGGCAAACTCAAAGAACAAACAGCCTCAACAGCATAAAGACATCTGTTGGT
Source organism: Ornithodoros turicata (assembly GCF_037126465.1). Lineage (NCBI taxonomy): Eukaryota > Metazoa > Arthropoda > Arachnida > Ixodida > Argasidae > Ornithodoros > Ornithodoros turicata. The sequence continues at coordinate 97,564,192 of NC_088201.1, read as the reverse complement.
TATTCGTATAAGGTCACCAAAGGCAATGTGATGACCATGTAAATTATATGGCTATCAGTTGTGTTAGTGAGCTTCAGGACAGGTCTTGAAGCAGGCCATCGTTGCACGAGCAAGAATAAATCTATTGCGTTTTCCAATGTCTGGTGCTAATACCAGGATAGATAGACCTCAAACAATATGTAATATATATATTTAATGTAAATACTCTCTGAATGGGAAACAAAAAAAAAAGAAACACTGTCAAGGAGCCCACGATGAGGGAATCACACACGTAACATGAAAAACGATTAGGAGGAACTGAAGCTTATTTGAACAAGAACTTTACAATGCATCACGTGAGCAACCGTCACATAAGAATCGGGAAAGAGAAAGTGTAGGGATAAATGAGACATTCGGAGAATTGGGGTTCAAAAGATTTGGTAGTGGAAAACGGGGGAACAAGTGCATGTCTAGCCACGCACGTGGAGAACACGGCTTTTGTTGAACTGCGTGGGAAGGATCGTGTGACCTTATGGGCCGAAGGGAAAATGGAGCTAAGAATGCTAAGAACGGAAGGTGAATGAAGTAGCTTAGCTGGACGATGGGTTGAACAACTGCAGAGGACCGCCATGAACATTTAGTCCCCGTGGTTTTAAAGAAGAAAACTTAGAAATGAAGAAGGACTCACAATTTTTGCGTTTGCAGTCGGTGGTGTAGCCAGATTCCAGAATTGCAATAGATAGGTGTGTATTCACGTCGTGCCTGGGAAGATTAAAATGTATAGCAACGGGGGTGGGGTGATTATTTACAATGTCAGATTTATGACCGTAAAACCTCTGACGCATGGTGTTGGAGGTTTCACCAATGTACTGAACACTGCATTTCGTACATGTTATTAGATAACAAATGTTAAAGGAGTTACAGTGCAATGATTGTTTAATTTCAAAGGTGTAGTTGTTTATGGTACTAGAGACTGAGGTGCAGGTGGAAATAAGATTACAAATTTGGCAGCGTATGCCATTGCAGGGACACGAACCAGGTGTTGTAGTACGGCGCAAACGCGAAGAAGTGAGGATATTCCGGATATTCCTTGACCTGCGGGATGTAACAATGGGTGCAGAAGGAAATATTTCTTTCAATTTTTCGGTACTGTGTAGAATGTTAAGATGGCGCTGAAAAATAGTTTCCGTGTTACGAAGGGTTTTGTTGTAAGTGGTCACGAAAGTAATGTTTCTGTGCTCCTCGTTAGGTTGGCTGGAAAGAAGTGCCTCTCTGTCCAGCGAGCATGAGTGCAGTCTCTTGCACAAAAGTTCTTGTTCAAATAAACTTCAGTTGCTCATAACCGTTTTTCATGTTACGTGTGTAAATACTCTCTCTTTAATTCAAGCTCCGATAATTCATGCTTTTGCATAATTCAAACAAATTTCACGTCAGCTCCATGTTTAGCCCTGAGTTTTCAGTGCATTGTAAAGCTTCTTTAGTCAAATGCCATTTCTGCCCATTTAACACTTTTCATTCCCATGTGAAACACTTCTACTGGCAGAAGATGACTTCCGCACGTTGCTGATGCCACATCTTGAGACTCCCTCCTTTGAACATAATGCTCACCTCCAGATGTCTGTGTTACTGCTTGGGCATTAGCTGGCATCAGACATTTAGTTTTGAGGACCGACGTATTAAGCAAGTAACCATTGACATGCTTCTTTTGAATATCTCTACAGTTAATAACCTATGCCTTTTTTTGTGTCCCTACTCATAATTGCACTTGGCTAGAGGAAAGGCTAAAAAATGCACGCTGCAGCATATATTTAGAGTAATTTCTGACAACTTGAACAAAAATCTTTGATTACCTGGGGTTTGAATCTATGAGTATGCTGGAGTTTAGTGTTCTACGTAATGTCCTGCAATTATGCCCATATGAAAAAGTTGCATGCAAAGCCAATCTATTCGCTTTGCTTTGTTATGTTGCTTTTTTTCTGATTTGTTTGTTTATGCCCTCAGGGCAGAGCAATCTGATGTCTGATGAAGTTTGGCAATTGCTTCTGTACTGCGCCATTATTTGAAACCCGTGAAAAAGTTAAGTTTACGAAGACTGAGAACGCCTTCAACAAGTTCTGCAAATCTTGTAGGTGTTGCTTTGTGGCAAACAAGCCTGATCAACGGATGAACTCTGAAAACAGCACGACAAGGCGCAGTCATTTCATGTTTTCATCGACATTTGCCCATTCCTCAGGCTTGTTTACCATGCAGTTTGTCCACCAGCTTGGCTGCATTTATTCTTATCTATCAGTGCTTGTACGTCATGTCATTGTCATGTAACAAAATTATTGTATGTTTGTTACTGTCGTGTTTCCTGCTTATAAGACCAGATAGCACTTGTCTTTGCTATACTAATCGAAAGACAGATGAAGAAACAGCATTGTAACACAATTGTGTTAAATAAGGCTCATGTCTTGCAGCCATAGCAACCATTTTGTTGAGTGAAATGATCAGGCCATGCACATGCTCTTATATTTATTATTATGCTGCATTGTCTTCTTATACGTGGTTGCAGGCACCCAGTGCAGGTCTCATCCACCATATTTATTTATTTATTTATTTACTCCCCAAGGCCCGAAGGCATTACAGAGGGGAGTGGGTTATTACGGACAAACACAATATACAAAGGTAATAAATACAGGTCAGAATAAGCACAACAGTACAGAAAATACAAAAGCAATTAGATGAATAACACTAAAATAAGTCACATAAGTCACAATGGGTTATGGTATATGGGTTACAAAGTGCACTTTTCGTAAAAGCAAGGGATGGTGGTGTAGGGTTTATACCAGGGGCGCTTTGTCTTTTCAAAGAAGTCAACTCTTGGCAAAGCATAAGCATGCATAATGACAATGAAAACGTCATAACCACCAGGTCCATCCACCAAACCCATTTGTTTACATCTATATAATGCATGTATGTATGCATGCAGGGGTTGGAAGGTGGGTGCAGGACAAGAGACTCTCCTCTTGATCTTTGGGATTTGGGGGTCGGCCCCCCTTTTCGTGCATAAAGATCTGACTGTGCACCTGATATATTCTTTCGTGCGGCACATTTTTATAGGATTTTCGATTGCTACAGGTAACGTTTTTTAGATGAGGAGGATTTGTTATGTGGCATAAATATATCTGCTAGTAGCATGACTACCCCTCTGATATAGAACACACCTAAATATGGCTTTTTCAAGTAATTCCACATTGCATGTGGTGTCACTTTACTACACTTGTTTGGTTTGCTATTTTACTATTATTTCTTACTACCAATTCCCTACTTTTATTTGGTTTTATTTTGTATTTATGCTTGTATAGTGGACTTTCTTGATGCACCAATCCCTCGAACTTCAGTTCACCTGCGCATCCCCTTTTTTAATTCCAAGTTCGTGCCGCGAAATGATTGTGGTTATCAGCAGTGTACAGGCGTGGACAGCTGGAGGGAGGATAGCAGGAAGGAGTTGGAGATGGGGGTGGGGGTTAGTGTGCGTCCAGGGCCGACTTCAGGGGGAACCGCGCCGACGTGCGTCTCAAAAATTTGTGGGAAACCCAAAGAGCACAGGGCCTGAACCCCCCCCCCCCCCTTCTGGTCCACAGACGACCCTTGTTATTACCAACGAGCGGACGCCTTTGGCCACTCGGCCATGCCGTACGTCGTCTGCGGTATGGCGAGGACTTACGACACCCCGTGCGCGTGCACACCTGAACTTAGGGTATGCCAACGGTGTCATTTGGCGCAACGTAATGCAGTGGAGCCGCGAGTGAATCCGACGCGCGCGAGATTTGCGCAATCAGGAAACTGAGCGGAGACGCAAGACGCCAGTCCAGCGCATCCTTTGGCGGGCTTTGCCGCTTTCGGTTCTGCGCGTTCGGTCAGTTGAGCTGTGCGAATGGCGGAGAATAGAACCTTCACTTGTGTCGAAGACACCGACCATTTCACAGAGGAACTGCAAATTTTTCGTACTGATTTGAATAGTGAAGAAGACGCTAATGAATGGCTTCGACAATACAGAACCCGCACCAACACCTCCTGGATCGTCTACAAAACCTCCAAGCCGTCTGAAGAGCACTCAAGGTACGAACATCCAGATGCTCACACAGGAGTAACTCATTTCTGGTGTGAATGTGGTAGCCCAGCTATACAGTATTGTAGAAAAATATAACACAAAAGCAAGTCCTCGTGCTTTCTTTGAACGCTATCAGCGTATCGCTTTGCGTTTCACAAACAAGGGGATTTCAATGTAATGAATGGAAACTGAAATTTCATTTCTTTTCCTTGAACTCTAAAAATGAGGCACAGTTTTACCACTGACTTATCCACAGCACCCCCTTTGCACCCGCAAATGTTGCTGCCCCCCCCCAAACGTTTTTATACGCGCCCCTCTGGAAAAAGAGGGCTGCTTTGTTATTAAAGAGGTTAACATGCGTTGGCAATGATTCATAAAGATAATAGTGGTAATGATCCCCCACAGCTTTCTGCAGAACACCCCTCTTTGTGATCCTGGATAAACCACTGTATTTTACAACATACACTGCAAGATGTCAGTAAGCATACAAGGACATCTGTGCTGGGTAATTACCTGCGCACCCCTTGCAAGAAAAGAAGTATGTGAAAATTGCCACACATTCTGGGCAAATTACCCTACAGCTGAGCAGCCCCTGTAACAAACTCACACCATAAGGGTACAATATACAATATGTAGTACAATATTGCAATCAACAAAGTTGTGCTCTATTCTCTGTGGAAAGGTGGAACTGATGATTCCACAACAATCCAACTTTGTTAGAAAGGTGAAATGGCAAGCTATTATAATATACAGGGTAGCCACCTATAAAAGTCTGCGCATGTCACCACGCCGTACTCACCAATTACTCAACACACGTGGAAAATTCCTGTGTCTGCATGAAACTCTAATAGGCACATTTCATTGTGGTAAATTTCGATCCAACATCACAATTCAAAGTTAAAAAAGTTACCAAAAACCTCTAAATCCCTATGCTAAATCAATTGAAATGAAAGTGATGTGGGTAAAATTTTATAGGTAGCTATTCTGCATACGGTATGCAATGTGAGTAAGACAATGTAATTTAACTTCCTGTTATTTTCCCCTCTTTTTACAGAATGGTGTTCCATAAGGTGTGGAAATGCCAGCACAACCAAAAAAAAAAAAAAACAGCAAAACCCCACGCAACAAGCTGCCAGGCAACAATTGATATAAAGATTAAGAAAATCACCACGGGCACGAAAAAGAACGACCCATGTCTTCGACTTAGCCTTCCCCTACCCGGTGTAATAAAGCTTCAGGCATCACATAGCCACAGCACGCAGTGTGCTGATGCCCTCCGTCGTCTTAGATGTGAGCCTGAGACAAAGGCCATGTTCATCTCCTACTTTGAAGATGGCATGACTCCTGCAGAAGCAATTAAGCTTCACGAGAGCAAGTTAAGCGGAGAGGATGATGGGCCATTACTGATGGCGAACAGCGCTCTTAACCCTATGCCGAGCAGTGTTTATTACTGGCATGATGTGTGGCGGAGAGACCACTTCGGCAGCATTGTATATCCGTTGGAGAAGCTTGAGAGTAAGACTCCACTGTATGCTGAACAAGGTATGTCAGTATTGCACAGTTGTACTTTAAGTTAGCATATAAAAAATGGTTCTCAGTGGCTAAACAAATGTTCCATAATAAGACCCTAAGGATGGGGAAGATATACATGTACACGACAATACAAGTTCTAAAAAAAACAGCTGAGTGTTTTATGACATAGCCACTAGCTACCCAAGGTAGAAGAGGAAAAAGAGGAAGCAGAGGGAAGCTTTTAGTTTGGGAGTGAACACCAATGAAGGTCTACACTACTATTACAATTCCCTGAGTTACTTATCTCCCTAGTCTCTCCTCAACACTCTTTTCACGTTGTTCAGCTCCTTATGAACCACAGCGGCTAAAGACAAAAGCAACACAATGGTTACACAGGATATCGTCACATGCATGCTCTCTAAGACGATAGTATAAACTGCAGGCCGCACCACAAGCCAAGCTATCTCATGCACCACGTACCTTTCACAGGCAACAAAACAAGTTCTATGACTCTTACAACCAGGTTTTTGACAAATGAAGTGTTAGCACAACCTAAAATCATACAAAAACCAATTAGCAAATTAGATTCTGAAGCGATAGCCTGCGAAGTTGTTCTTTCGAATCACCAGGGTTCCATTATGAATACTATTAGAATAACCACCCTGCTGGTCTCTTTGCCATTTTATGAAAAAATGTCTGAACAAATTAGAATTGCGTTACACCTGTAATAATAAGGATATCAAAATTTTCTATATCATTTGATATCACGACTCGTACCCTGTTCCATCTTTTTATCTTTACAAAGCCCACTTGAAAATGTCTAGTTGCACTACATGTACAGCTTGAGACAAAAGTTTACGGAACACTGTGGCCTCGCATTTCTCGATTGAAGCGACACCCTAACAGATAACAGGAGTGCACACACATACTGAAAGGTGGATATAATTTTCGGTCACCTGTTTCTTATTCGATGTCTTCCTGGTAGCCAGCAGGGGGCAATTCCGATGAAGAAATATGCCAGTGCCGTGTTCTATAAACTTTTGTCCCAAGCCGTACAACAGTAGGAGTATACTCCACTGTAAGACGGAAGAGCAGCGACGTGTTAACTGAAAGCTGAATATATCTTCGTAGTTGTGATGGTTACTATAGTGCACTCCCCTGTCCACTGGTACTAATTCTTACGCACTGTTAAGAACTGAACTGCATGACCGAATAACAAAATGTGTAAAAGCAGTGTTGCACCGTGTCCTTGCAGGTGTGACAGTCCCCACAACGAGGTCTGAAGACAACAGTCTCTGGGCAGTGCTCATCATAACACCAATCATGGAAAGAATGCACAAGTTGCAGGTGTCAGGAGAAATAATTTTTATTGATTCCACTTCCTCCTGTGACGTGTCGCACAGCACCACCACACTGCTTCTAGCAGCTACAAATGCTGGTGCTGTGCCTATAGCAGCCATTATTCACAACTCGCAAAGCACTGAAGGCTACAGTGAAGCGTTTGGACTGCTGCAGCGGCATTATCCCAATTGATTTGGAGGATCACAGGTATTATAATATATGTTAGGTAAAGAAAAGTAAGAAGGTTATCATTATGTATACCTCATTATGTAACATACATTACAACGCTGTCATGGCAAGTACTTGAAGTACTGTGCAATTAAGCTCTATATTTGCTAGATTTCTCAGAACTTATACGTTACTTTACGTACAATTCCAACTGTGTACCTTGTACTCTAGGTACTGTACAATATGTCAATGTGTTTAGCAGTACTTCTCGTAAAGCACACAAGTACCAGACTTGCTATGTAGAAAAAGGAAAATATCAGGAATTAGAATGTGACAAAAATGTTCACTGGGAGTTGCAGTTCTGAAAATGCTTTTGTGACAAGTTTAACTTCCTGACAAGCCACTCTGTAATTTTATGTTATTTAACAGCCAAAAGCTTGAAACACAAAAATGCACACATACAGCATGTACTCAATTTGTATCAGCACACCCCTCTTTTTTTTGCATGCTTTAGGCTCAGTTCTATTGCTGTTCCAAATTATTTTTCATTGGTAACTGTCAAATGCAATTACTGAAGTGTACAACGTGGCTGTCTCATCATGTTCAATGTGTGTACCCTAGTGGGTACTATACCTAGAAAGAAAATGCGCACTAGTGGTAGCAGCAGAGAGCTCCCTGGATGTTGATAATGCGATAGCCCTTGTGACACACCAAGAACCAATTTTGCATTGCTATATTTATTTTGTTATGCTTAACTTCCATAGTTTGTATGTACGCATAGCTTGCATAGATGTGCCATGATGCACCACTACTATTTTGTCGTGTAAGTAGACAATGTGTTACATGAGCAAAAGTGGCTTAGCTCTATCTGCACAATGTGTAGTATGCGGATGACACAAAAACAAATTGCACTTTATAATCCACAATACGTTATCCAATGCATTAGGTTCCAAAGGCATCCATGACAGATAATTCCTCTGCTGAAAAAGCAGCCTTGAACAAGGTCTGGCCTAAGGGACTCCAACTTCTTTGTCATTTCCACATACTTCAAGCTGAATGGAGATGGTTGACATCCGCGAAGAATAATGTGGACAAGGATGAAAGGCGGAAGCTAATTGCACCATTCCAAAGGGTCCGTGCTCACCATCTCATGGACGGTTTGACATTGTGACAAAAGCAACATGTAAAACATGTAATAGTTCTGACAATTGGAGTGTTGATTTGGCAAAAATCACAGGGTGCTTACCACAATTTGCAATTATGTAGATTAGATTTCAAAAACTGCAGCTGCTACATGGAATCAAATGCCAAAGCTTAAACACCCCCATTTAATTAACACTCCTACTTATGTTGTCCACGTCCCATTTCTTTTGGACTTCTTTCACAAAGGTTCCCAGTCTGGATAATTCATAAAGAGCTACTGCTATTTGGGAGCTTTCTTTTCAGTAAAGATCCTTCAGGCACTGGCCATGAACTGTGCAGTAAGTGGCTCATTCGCATGTGTGCACTAATTAAATAAATATCCTAACTTTGGAATTTTACTTTGGTCACTTTCGGTACGTACCAGGGCCCACTGGCTCTAAACTTATGCTAGGATCCTAACCTTGAGGAATTTGCTTCAGTGCCTTGCTAGTGCTTGTGTCACATGCTACTGAAGTAAACTTTCCTATCAGCGAAAGGCACTTCCAGAGCTGTGCCAGAGGAAATGCTTCAAGGTTAGGATCCTTGGGCCCAGGACCTTCAGCAAAAAATATTGAGAACGTACCAGCATTGACACTCAGTGTCCTTTTTGAGTTATTAGTTGGATTCTGTTTACATATTTCTTGCGTGAATCAGTGTACAACTGTGCTCTTTGGCTGTTGTCAGTTGTGTGTTCGTCGGTCTGGTTCACACATAGGGGTGGAAGTTAAAGCTCAGATGGAAGACACACTTCGTTTTTCGTTCTTTTTCCCTACCTTCGAAAATTGCTTAATAACAACATTGTTGTGCGCTGGGTCGAATCCTACCTTAATAACCGATCCCAGTATGTCAGTATTAATTCTTCCTTGTCACCTATGTCCTCTGTTAGATCGGGCGGGCCCCAGGGCTCTGTATTGGGGCCGTTGCTTTTTAATATCTATATTAATGATATTGTGTGCTCTCATGATGCCACCTTTAGATTTATGCAGACGACTGTGTAGTTTACAAGGAAATTAATAGTGCGGCTGACCAACTTTCGTTAAACTCCTGTCTTTCGTCTATCTCACAATGGTGTAACAAATGGCAAATGACTTTGAATTCAAGCAAGTGTGCTGTACTAACTATTACACAGAAGAAATCGCCCTTACTGTGGGACTACACTTTGACTGCTGATGTATTACGTAGAGTTTCTGTATATAAGTATCTGGGTGTACACATCTCTTCTAACCTTAACGGGAACATACACATAGCTAGTGTAACACAAAAGGCCACAAAGACACTCTGGTCTATCAGGCGTAGCCTGAAGCATGCCTCATTTCTAACCAAACTGACTTCTTACAAAAGCCTTGTCCGACCCATTTTAGAATATGCGTCCTCAGTCTGGGATGCTGGGACACAATCTAATGCAACTCTGCTTGAGCGTGTACAACGTCTGGCACTTCGATTCATATTTAATAAGTATCAACGTAACACATCTGTCACATCCCTTTACGCCTTAGCTGATATCGAACCACTAACTGCTCGGCGCTCACGCGACAGGCTTAAACTTCTTTATCTCATGGTCAATGGAAAACTTCGTATCGACACCAACAAATATATGTCACGTAACGAAAATAGGCCCAGTGCAATCCCGGCATAACAACACGTTTGTTGCCCCTTTTTCTCGAATAAATGCATTCAGGTTTTCTTTTTTTCCGCGCACAATAACAGACTGGAATGCACTAGCGTACGAGATAACAAATGCTTCATCATTACATGCGTCCTCATCAGCCATCGTCCCACAGTAGCTGTAAAGCCCTTCCTCTTTATATGTTCTGGTGCTTGTTCTAGGTTTTCATTATGCTCTATTCTATGTATTACTGTGATTGAATCTTTTTCTTGTTGTTGTTTCGTTGTTGTTGTTGTTTGTAGCCTGTTCCTGCTACGGTCGCCAAAAGGCGATTAGCAGTACATAATAAATAAATAATAAATACCTAACTGGTGCACAGCGCTGTTTGCAAGTCAGGTAGATAAGGAATTCCAAAGCGTACCTTGTGGCTGTTCCTCAGGCACCGTTCACACAGACCAACTCCTTTTACCAACACGAACCAACGTTTTACAAGCAAGTTCGAGGTGGTGCCATCACTGTATTCACAAGTTCCAACTAGGCAGCTCCGCTGACAAACAATCTCGCAGAACAACATTATCTTTAAAAAATGCCAACTGGGATGCTTCTGCGGCTTTCAGTTTTCAAGGAAGCAATTACTTTTTAAGCTACACCCGCACAACTCGTAACCAATGCAATTTAATAATAGTTGTACGGCACTATGACACAAATAAAATTGCATCAGCATTGGGACTGAAGGCATAAGTCATGTGGCAATGCTCCTCTCACTGACTGGCCGATGCATTACCAATTTCTGAAGGTTTCGCTTGGTAACAGATTCCCTCCAACTTGAGTCTGTCAAGTCTGTCATGGTTAGTGGTGTCGGCTGACAGTCACCAACTGCAAAATTGGTCAAAGTTGGTGCACAAAGTTGGCATAGTGAATGCTTTCTTATCCTTCGTCACCGTTGTTTGTGTGGCAGGTCACCAAGTACCAACGTAATTTTTTTAAATGTTTTTGTTTCTTTCCGGATACGTAAAGCACAGGTTCCAAAAGTGTCCAAAGTAAAATTTAAATGTTTGAAGTTTTATTTAATTTGCAAGCAAATGCAAATGAGCAATCGACTGCACAGTCCATGACACCGCACTCCGAAGCTTACGGAGGTGTAATCTATTTTCGAGTGCTATAGTTCGCACTGGTGAAACCCAGCCTAAGACGTACAAAATTAATTGATGTCAGTTTTGACTGAGTTACATGTGTCAAATGTGAACCACACACACTATTTCCTGACTGTAGGTCCTCTATGCCCATTCCGAAAAAGAGCTTGATGCAGCAACAGCCAGCCTTCAGAGCCAGTCCCACCCAGGGTACACTGCGAGGGTCGAAGCAATGCTTGAAAGGAAAGAGGAGTGGGTGTTGCTCTTCAGGAACACGATTACAATCCGCGGACACAACACCAATAACTTTGCTGAGGCCTCGATACGGATTTTAAAAGACATCATCCTTAATCGCACTAAAGCCTTCAATGCTGTTGCCCTAGCTGATTTTGTTGCAACAGTATGGGAAAAGTACTTTGAAGGAAGAATATTAAAGCATGCGTACAGCCGTGTTGCAGCACATCAACTCCAGTACCACCACCTTGTCAGCAGAATGCCAGACAGTGCAGCAGACAATATTGTACTTCTAGATGAAGATCTGTACAATGTCCCAAGTAGCAAGCAGGATGGAACATCTTATGAGATCTGGGCAAAGACAGGGGTTTGCAGTTGCCCAAGTGGACGGCAAGGTGCCTTCTGCAAACACCAGGCAGTTGTTCACATGAGATATGGTGGTCTTTTCCCAAATGCTCCTGTACTAACTTCTGAAGACCGCTACGAATTAGGGAGGTTAGCCCGTGGAGAGAAGTGTCCACCATACGAATTTTTCTGCAGCTTCCAGGACAGTGTGGACCATTTTCAGCCTGAATGCCCTATAGTACATGAGAGGGAGTCTGATCCGTGTGCACCCCCTTCCCCAGACCCATTGCCATCAACATCTGGCTTCAATGAACCAGAATCGGTTCATCTGGTATGTATTGCAATTGTACTTTATCACTACCATCACATGATGGTTCTGAATTAATTGTAATGATACTTTTGTTTATATCAGGGCACTGAAAGCAACCTGCAAGCAATACAAAGTGAACTGCAACGACTGTCCACACTAGTCGGGCACAACGACACCTTTGAAAAGTGTCTTGGAAAGATCGCATCACAACTGAGCCACATCAAGACAGGATGTGGTGCAGTCGGAGCAGCTATCACAATAAGTGCTGCACTTGTGAACCATGCAAGAAAGGGTGGGAAAATTCGAGTTCAGCCCTCAGCAATAGCACGAAGGCGGGGCGGGGTTACGGGGGGCTCAAAGAGAATTCCTGCTGGCCGGCCTCCCAAGGAACCAGCTCGGAAAAGGGCAAAGAAACTGGGTCACACAATCAGCAGCAGCATAAGAAAGAACGTTCCTCATGCTAAGCAGCACGGTCAAGGACACTAAATCATTGACTAGGTCCTTTGTCCTTTGCTAGATCATCAAAACAAGGGCCTTGAGAACCAGCATGAGCAGCAATGCTGCACTTGGGATATGGAGCTATATGGTTTCCTATAATGGGTAGTAGTAGTTATGCTGATGTGCAGATGTTGGCTTGAGGGCTATATCCAAATCTTATTCATGCACTCCATGATAGGCAAGCCTGAGCAATAGGCAAGACACGTAAACAAGCACAAACACGAGGGCTGAAACGAGGGCTTCTTGCCCATCATGGAGTTTATCTACCAGCTAGCCTGCATTTACGCCATTTTGTTTATTCATGAACTGTTGCTTTGTGTTAGCCACCACTGTCTCTTTATTACAAATATCCAATCAATACATTATTTTATATCATACATTATTCTTTGTTTGACACAATATGGTTTTCCTTCACTACAAGTCTAGGCCACATCTGTCGTTCGTTCGACTCGCCTGCAAATTTGTTGCTGATGACTGCAAAATATAATGATTTACAAGATATTCCCTATAATAACCATTTTGGGGTCGGTCTACTTGCGTGTGCTGACATTTGTAAATACTTGTTGTCTGTATAGAGATATAACACGTACAATATGGTCCTCATTTTTGCACTCAAATATAGATAGCCTGTTTGTGTTCCTTGCTGGCTTCAGATCAAGGAACAGAACAAATGCTGGCTTCAGAGCATGTCTCACCCTTAGCATTATACACGCTGCAGCAGCACATAGCATGACCCACCGTATTGACAATTCAGTACAGTGGATCTATTCTACCCACACTGTTTACTCACGGCATACGAATTATCACTGGAGGTCCCTTAATAACAACTGTTTTGACGCAAGGGACCAATCATGTGTTTCGAACATCGGCCGAGATAAATAATAAATCAGACAGGGAACGAACGACAATTCCATTAACACAGTGCGGCTGGACATGCTGTTGCTTGTATGACAGTTTGCAACCGTTTAAATTAACTGTTGTTGCCCTCTTGCTTTTGATGGGGTAACACATTCTTGAATGTTGTCTGTCTGGTTAACTATAATTTCGTAACGTTCCGTCTCATCTACAGCCCAAAGGGTAGTCAAATTAGATACACCCTTGCTTGTAATTCGAAGACATAGTAAATAACTTCAAAATTACCTCTGTTCCAACCTAATCTTGTTCTCCAGCACATTTGTCACACTCCGCCATCCATGCTGGGTAGTGGGTACAAATTTACAAATAGGCGCCGCCGCCGGCGTCCGTACGTCCAACGAACGTATCGGGTTTTCAGGGTTTTCTGCCGCCGCCGCCGCCGCTCTTCTGTATCGGTCAGGGTTTCGAAATACGCTTCCGGGTAGCAGTGGCTGCCTAATGAACTGTGCACATTTATGTTTTCGACAATAGCATTATCTTCAAATGATAGGTGATTCTTTTTAATTAGTAGATCCGGACTAAACAAGCGTGTATGCGGTATTTCGGGCAACAGTGGCTGCGAGATGAACTGCGCACGATTATGTTTGCGACAATGGCATTATTTTCAAATTCGAGGCAATTCTTTTTATTTTGTACGTGCAAACTAAACATGCGTGTATGCGGTAATTCGGGAAGCTGTGGCTGCCTTATGAACTGTGCACGATTATTCATTTCGCCAATGGCATTATGTTCAAATTATAGGTGAGTCTTTTTATTTTGTGCTTGCGGAATAAACACGAGTGTATGCGATATTTCGTGCAGCTGTGGCTGCCTGATGAACTGTGCACGATTATTCTTTTCGGCAATGGCATTACTATAGGTTATTTCGTTTATTTTGTAGGTGCAGACTAAACACGCGCGGATGCAGTATTCCGGGCAGCAGTGGCTGCCTGATGAACTGTGCACGTTTATGCTTTCGACAGTGGCATTATTTTCAAATTATAGGTGATTATTTTTATTTTCTACGTGCGGACTAAACACGCGTGTATGGGGTATTTCGGGCAGCTGAGGCTGCCTGATGAACTGTGCATGAATATTCTTTTTGGCAATGGCATATTTTCAAATTATAGGTTAGTCTTTTTATTTTCTACGTGGGACTAAACACGCGTGTATGCGGTAATTCGGGCAGCTCAGGCTGCCTGATGAACTGTGCACGATTATTCTTTCGGCAATGGCATATTTTCAAATTATAGGTGAGTCTTTTTATTTTGTACTCGGGGACTAAACACTCCTGTATGCAGTATTTCGGCCAGTTGTGGCTGCCTGATGAACTGTGCACGATTATTCTTTTGGGCAATGGCATTATTTTCAAAATACAAGTGATTTTTTTTGTACGTGCAGACTAAACACGCGTGTATGCGGTATTTCGTGCAGCTGTGGCTGCCTGATGAACTGTGCGCAATTATTCTTTTTGGCAATGACACTATTTTCAAATTATATGTGGTTCTGTTTATTTTGTACGTGCAGACTACGCGTGTATGCGGTATTTCGGGCAGCTGTGGCTGCCTGATGAATTGTGCACGATTATTCTTTTCAGCAATGGCACTATTTTCAAATTATAGGTGATTCTGTTTATTTTCTATGTGCGGACTAAACACGCGTGTATGCAGTATTTCGGGCAGCTCTGGCTGCCTGATGAACTGTGCGCGATTATTCTTTTCGGCAATGCCATTATTTTCAAATTACAGGTGATTCTGTTTATTTTTACGTGCGGACTAAACACGTGTGTATGCGGTATTTCGGGCACCTGTGGCTGCCTATGAACTGTGCACCATTATTCATTTCGGCAATGGCATTATTATAGGTGATTCCGTTTATTTCGCAGGTGCGGACTAAACACGTGTGGATACAGTATTCCGTGATGCAGTGGCGGCCTGATGAACCGTGCACGTTTATGCTTTCGACAATGGCATTATTTTCAAATTATAGGTGATTCTTTTTATTTTGTACGTGTGGACCAAACACACGTGTATGCGGTGTTACGGACAGCAGTGGCTGCCTGATGAACTGTGCATGATTATTCTTTTCGGTAATGGCATTATTTTGAAATTATAAGTAATTCTTTTTATTTTGTACGTGCGGACTAAACACCCGAGTATGCGGTATTTCGGGCAACAGTGGCTTCCTGATGAACTGTGCACGTTTATCCTTTCGACAATGGCATTATTTTCAAACTATAGGTGGTTCATTTTATTTTGTACGTGCGGACTAAACACGCGTGTATGCGGTATTTCGGGCTACCTGATGAACTGTGCACGATCATTCTTTTCGGCAATCGCATTATTTGCAAATTATAGGTGATTCTGTTTATTTTGTACGTGCGGACTAAACAACTGTGTATGGGGTATTTCGGGAGCTGTGGCTGCCTGATGAACTGTGCACGTTTATGCTTTCGACAATGGCATTATTTTCAAATTATACGTGATTCTGTTTATTTTGTGCGTGCGGAATAAACACGCGTGGATGCAGTATTCCGTGCAGCAGTGCCTGCCTGATGAACTGTGCACGTTTATGCTTTCGACAATGGCATTATTTCCAAATTATAGGTGATTCTGTTTATTTTGTGCGTGCGGACTTAACACGCGTCTATGCGGTACTTCAGGCAGCTGCGGCTAACTGATGAACTGTGCACGTTTATGCTTTCGAGAATGGCATTATTTTCATATTATAGGTGATTCTTTTTATTTTCTACGTGTGGACTAAACACGCGTGTATGCAGTATTTCGGGCAGCTGTGGCTGCCTGATGAACTGTGCACGATTATTCTTTGCGGCAATTGCATTGTTTGCAAATTATAGGTGATTCTCTTTATTTTGTACGTGCGCACTAAACACCTGTGTATGCGATATTTCGGGCATAAGTGACTGCCTGATGAACTTTGCACGTTTATGCTTTCGACAATGGCACTATTTTCAAATTATAGGTGATTCTTTTTATTATCTACGTGCGGAATAAACGTGCGTGTATGCGGTATTGATGGCAGCTCTGGCTGCCTGATGAACTGTGCACCATCATTCTTTTCGGCAATTGCTATATTTTCAAATTATACGTGATTCTGTTTATCTTGCAGGTGCGGAATAAACACGCGTGGATGCAGTATTTCGGGCAGCAGTGGCTGCCCGATGAACTGTGCACGTTTCTGCTTTGGACAATGGCATTACTTTCGAATTATAGGTGAGTCTTTTTATTTTGCACGTGCAGACTAAACACTCGTGTATGCGGTATTTCGGCCAGTTGTGGCTGCCTGATGAACTGTGCACGATTATTCTTTTCGGCAATGGCATTATTTTCAAATTATAGGTGATTCTTTTCATTTTGTTCGTGCGAACTAAACACGCGTGTATGCGGTATTTCGGGGAGCAGTGGCTGGCTTATGAACTGTGCACAATTATGCTTGCGGCAATGGTATTATTTTCAAATTATAGGTGATTCTTCTTATTTTCTACGTGTGGACAAAACATGCGCGTATATGGTATTTCGGGCAGCTGTGGCTGCCTGATGAACTGTGCACGATTATTCGTTTCGGAAATGGCATTATTTTGAAATTATAGGTGATTGTTTTTATTTTGTACATGCGGACTAAACACGTGTGTATGCGGTATTCGGGCAACAGTGGCTTCCTGATTAACTGTGCACGTTTATGCTTTCGACAATGGCATTATTTTGAAATTATAGGTGATGGTTTTTATTTTGTACATGCGGACTAAACACGTGTGCATGCGGTATTACGGGAGCAGTGGCTGCCGGATGAACTGTACACGTTTAGGCTTTCGGCAAAGGCCTCATTTTCAAATTATAGGTGATTCTGTTTATTTTGTACGTGCGGACTAAACACGCGTGTATGCGGTATTTCGGGCAGCTGTGGCTGCCTGATGAACTGTGCACGTTTATACTTTCGACAATGGCATTATTTTCAAATTATAGGTGATTCTTCTTATTTTCTACGTGTGGACAAAACATGCGTGATTGTGGTATTTCGGGCAGCTGTGTTATTTCGGGCAGCTGTGTCCCTCTGATGAACTGTACACGTTTAGGCTTTGGGCAATGGCGTTATTTTCAAATGCGATGAGAAAGTACCTTTAGAAGACTTAGAGATCTAATGGTCCTTACCTTAAGGTGTTTGAGATGCAGAAGGAAAGTCAGTTTCCGATCAAATATAAGCCCAAGAAATTCATGTTCAGGCTGGACATTTTGAGTATAGGTTCGGGAAACATTCCTCGCACCATTGAAAAGGAGATGCAGGCGGCCTTCTCCGGGGAAAATTTAAAACCATTTTCCTATGACCGCTTCACCAACTCGTTGATTGTAAGTTGGAGTTGACGTTCACACCTAGCGATGTTGCAAGAAGAACAAGAAATGTGAATGTCATCTACATAAAGTGAATACCTGACTGAAGGAGGAATGGTACTTGCTATGGAGTACATCTTTACAATGAAGAGAGTTACACTTAAGACAGACCTTTGCGGGACATTGTTCTGTTGTATGAATGGATGAGAAAGTGTCGATCTAACCTGGACCCGAAAAAAATCGTCCTTGAAGAATGTTGGCAATGCAGCGCAGAATACCCGCAGAATGCCATATCGCCAGATTGTATCGTAGGCTTTCTCGATGTCAAAAAATGCGGATGCACAATGTTGCTTTCGGACGAATGCTTCCCTGATGTAAGCCTCCAGCCACAACAGGTGATCTGTTGTCGAGCACGCAGCTCTGAAGCCGCTCTGGAATTCATCTAGACATTTATTTTGTTCAAGGTAATACACGAGACGACCATTAACCATGCGCTCGAAGTTTTCCCGAGACAACTTGTGAGTGCTATGGGTAGATAGCTGGAGGGGTTTGAAAGGTTTTTTCCAGACTTTAACAAAAGTTGCAACCTTACAGCAAGAAGGAAAACAACCCTGTCACCAGAAAAGATCAAGAACGGACTCTAAAGATATGGAAGATTGGTGCTGGACCATGGCGTAGGTCATGCGATCAGGGCCTGGAGCTGTAACTTTACTAGATGATAGAGTCATTTGTAGCCCTGTCATCGTAAAGAGTGAATTGTACGGGTACTTGTCACCGCCCTTACTTGGAATAGTCTGTTTCTCAACAGATGATTTTATTTCCAAAAAGTCGTTGCTCTAGTGGGAAGAACACGATACATGTTGCAAATGCTCCCCGAGGGATTGAACTACTCTTCCAAGCTCTGACAAATTATGCCATTTACCTGCAACGATGGGACAGAGAAACGTGTGTAGTATCCTTTGATTTACTTTAGTCTGTCGGATATAAGTTTTGAGGGAGTGTTACAATTCAAAGAAAATACAAAATTGTTCCAAGACTATTTTTTTATGCCTGTCTTCATATCCACCGTGCTTCCACGTGTGCTTTCCTGAATACGACTAAGTTTAGTGTAGTGGGATGCCTTCGAAAGACACCCCACGCCCGATTTTGTTGTTTGCGTGTGGTTTCACAGTAGATCGTCCACCGAGGCTTGGAGCGCTGAGGGAGGCGACCGGATGTTTGTGGATTTGGCTGTTGAGCGGCATTTGTAATGGTGTCAGTAATAAGATTATGGGCATCTTCTATACTTAAACCTTTGAAATATGTTTGTTAAGGGAGCATTAAAGTGGTATCTAATGTGGCAAAAACTTGCTGTCATCTTGTAAAGCACTATGTGAAAAGCATTCCCCCAAAATATTTTTGTCCAAAGTTGTTTCACCGCGGCGTAATTAATTTGCAAAATCGTCCACCCACTCTCTCAAATCACCCACGCCAAGTGTGACGTTTGTGGTAGAGAGCATCCTCATTCGTTGGTAGGAAAAACCGTCTGCTATGAACATTGCGAGCGATTTCTTGTTGACTTCTATCCTTTATACATTTACATCACGTTTTGTAAAAAAAAAAGCATATATGCAGCCTGACACAATAACGTTGTAATCACAAGAGTAATATATCCGTGGCTTCTGTGCAATCTCAGAATTCACAGTAGCAGAAAGCAAGCGATGACGGCGGCATTGTGGCGCCACCTGTTAGCCACTGAACCAAATGCGCGGTGAAAACGGTCAGAGGCTGCACACTTTCGGGAAGCACTGGGGTTTCGCTGTACAAGACGCAGTTAATTTCGGACTGCACCACTCGTTCTTCCCGCGGTGCCTGCGGTCCCAAACAATCGTGGTTGTGTCGTTGACAGCCTTCAAGCCCTCCGTTTCGGACATCACGACATGAGAATCATAACGTTCAACAGTACAACATCACAAAAACACCAGGGATCCTGGTGTGCAACACCAGAGCACACACATCAGGGATCCTGGTGTGGAACATCAGGGAAAAGACACCTACAAAACCACAAATATCCCACAGACCTCCCAAATTGGTCTCACACGTCACACATGTCACGTGTACCCTCACAACGTCCGCTGTATATCCATTATGAGACGTCACAAATGTCCCCCATTGAATATTCTCTGGATATATACTAGGAACATCATAACAAAAATATTTCTTTACATTACAATAAAGATTTCTTGTGGTAACAGCAGGCACCCGGAATTCTCAGAGTGCATGACAATTTCATTTTTTGCATCAAAATGTTATAAACTGTCTTTAAATAAATGATTTCTCACTTAAGGCGTGTCCAACAGAACAAACAAGAAAGCTCTCACAGAATAAGCTTAAAACACTGTCATGCCTCAGCATGATACTTCGTCACCCAGAGGCTTTACCAATATCAATCTGTGAAATATGCTCCACCTACATTTTCTATCCGGATATAGTTGGGATGCATGTTTACGGAAGAACAAAAAGAGCTTAATATGTAAATTTATTTGTGTTCGTTTAGGGAATCATCAGTGAATCGTGAAATGAATATAGGCGTGGACCGATCGTAATTTCTACAACTTCTATTTCTGGTAATCGCGTGCGCAGTCAAAAACAACAACAAAAAAAAAACACAAAAATGCATCCAACAACAGCGTGCTGTGCTCTCTTTCATATTTGTCGATACACGAATTCGCTAGACATGACACACAGTAAAACACTTACCGGTATATAGCGGCCTCATGTTACAAATCTTACAAAACACTGCACCCCGTCGTAGCGCCATACTACCACCCAGGTCAAAAAACAAACAACGACAGAAAGATACGACAAACGAGGCTGTCGTATATTGGGTCCTTGTCGTCTGTTGCGTGTCGTAAGAAGCGGAGAGTTTTCATTTTCCCAGGGGGGTGGGGGTGGGGGGCAAGGGCGCACCGCGAAGTAAGTACGCTGGCGGGGGGGATATGTTTATTAAGAAAAAAAGATAAAAGAAAGGTAAGCCAGATGGATGTCGGCTTGTTATTCAAAAAAAAAGTGAAAGAGGGAACACAAAAAAGGCAAAGAAAAGAAGAACGCAAAAGAAAACAAAAAGAAGGCAAGAAAAGGAAAAGGAAAATGAAGAACACAAAACTAAAGCTGAGGAATCACACACTCTGGCGGGATCTTATGATATATGCAGAACTGGTATAGAAATAAGAGGGAGGAAGAACAGAAAAAAACACACAAAAGAACAGAGAGAACGTAAACAGTGAACATGTGCACAACTGAAGGCATTACGCCTTTGAAAACTGAGTGCAAAAGGAACAAAATGGATTGAATCCTCGGTGTTTGACCCGAAATGCGCTCAATATTATGAATATGGTCAATGAAATGGAGCAGGGGGAGTTGAACCGCTCCCAACGGATATGCGTTCCAAAGGTCCTACCGTTACACCTCACTGGCAGCTGCTAGTACCTCTTCGACTGCTTTGTTTCATTGGTCTGATTGCTTTGGGCGAAATTCAGGCTATGGTGTTGTGTCATCCTCTGTGTTTCTCCGCCTCACCTTCTACTGTGATAATGAGTATGGTGGGCGGATACATATTTTACAAATTGCAAGATGCATTTTTGGGGTTGGTGCCTCTTCGCTCTTTTGTCTTGGGGCGCGGCGAGCTCCAAAGGTTGGTGTCCCGTCCCCCCCCCCCCCCCCCCGCAGTCGGCGCCTATGTGTGTCGTTCTGTTGTCTGATGTGCTTTGTTGTGTCATATATATCCTGTCGCAGTGGTTCCGAAATGGGTGTCTGCGACAACATTTCTAGGGATCCTCGAGATCCTTGGTGCTCAGTCACACGAATTTACGCATACCACCGACCTCGAGTGGGGAGCAGCATTAGCATGTTCCAAGCAGAGGCAGTCTATACAACGACGTGATTGGTCATGGTCTGCTGACATCACATGACCGCCTCGTTCCCTCTCCCATCACGTTGAATGGAACGTCGTCACGATTGTTACGGTACGTGTTTGCCAAGAATCGCGCACGACCACGAAAGACTACCATTTACCAATATATACGTGTCGCACAATCTCGACAGTACAGCTTCTGTCATTTTCGACAACAGATGCATGTGAATATGCCTTTTCAAAATTTACATGCCCGAAAAGCAAGTGCAGGAATCGCTTGTGCGTCATTAGAGACACGCGCTTTTGGCATTGATGGGATTGAACTACCCATCAATGCACACTCAAAAATGGAATAAACCAACCTTTGTTTCATGATTTTGTCTTGGTGTGGAATAAATTATCGCGTTTCACAATGATAATTTGCTGTATTCATGCTTGGCATCAATTCCCGTATCCGTCTCCCCACCTCGCGCACGTGCTGACAGGGTACCTTATCTATTCAAGCCCAGAAGGGGTCCCCCCCCCCCCCACATGCATGGCTGAAAACCACTGTCCTGTCGTATTGTTGTATCATGCACATCCAGTTTTTGCTGGTTGCAGAATGCTGTTATCTCAGTAAGAGGTGTGAACTATGTATAATTACATGCAAACATACAAGATGTAGCATACAAGGTTTAGGGAAAGGTTCACACGAGACTCCTAGCTTGGTAGAAAGGACAGGCTAAAATCTCTTGACGGCTCTAAATATGCGAGACCTGCCTTCTTTTGTGATAATCTCACTGCTTTTAATAAAAAGACTACTCTTGGAGACACGCGGTACTGCTAAATCTAAGGCTACCAGTCTGTCCGGGTACGCAGTGGACGTATATGTGGCGACACCTAAGTCAACGTTAACGGCTGCGCATCAACGCTCCGTCTTCAGAGGGCACGGTGAATACATGGCGGGCGGTTTGCTGAAACGAATCTTTCTTATCATTCAGGTTGGTTCCAGATATTACTATGGTCGTGTCAAGTCAGATGTACTTGGCTTGATTATTGTGCCGTGCCCTCGACGCTCCTTCAATTATCTTGTTGCATGCTGGTCTGTCCTACTAGCGTTGATCACGTCAGGTGATATCGAGGCTAACCCAGGCCCTGAAACTATGGAAATGCTGAGTGATACGTCGCAAAAACAAAACTTTCTCATTCAGGACATTGGGGCTATGAAGAAAGAGTTCAGTAGGAGTATTAAAGGAAAAAATGACAGGCTTGATGGCATTAAGCATGGGCTGGAGCAAGTGAAAGTACTTAGCGAACATGTGCGGTCAATGAAAACACAAGTCCGTGACCTTCAGAAAGTCATCGAAGAACAGGCGGCAAAGATAGCAGATTTGGAGGATAGAGGTAGACGGAATAATCTGCTTTTGTTCGGTTTCCCCGAGCGGGAAGATGAGAACGTAAGCAGTCTGAGGGAAGCTGTCTGTGCAAATGTGCTTAATCTCATTATTGATGCTCCAGTTGCGTCCTTGGAACGCGTACATGAGTGGGACCAAAGAGGGGCGGAAGGACCAGACCGGTCATAATCGTTTCTATGATTTCAACGAAAATGATAAGATACTGAAATCAGCAAAAAGACTGAAGGGTGCGCCCTACTCTCTAGATAATGACTACTCGAAGCACACGCAATATAAACGTAAACGACTTTGGGAAAGTGCTAAGGAAGCCAGTACGGGGGGTACGAAAGTTTCCCTGCTCTATGACACCTTGTACGTGGGAAACGAATACAATTGGGATCTTACGTCTAACACTCGGTATGGTGTTTCAAATTCACGAAATTACAATAAAGAATGACGCACTGAGAACAAGTGTAAGGAGTATCGTTTTATCAATATCAATGCAAGCCGTATTGTTAATAAGATAACTGACAGAGACGTGGTTGCAGCCGGACATATCTGACGATGAAATATTGCCTCCAAACTACGGAATTTTACGTAATGACCGTATTGGACAGCGTGGCGGAGGAGTGGTTATTGTGTATAAACGCTCAATAAGATGTGCACTGCTATCAGACAGAGGTTTTCCACGGGAGACCGTGTGGTGCAGAATAGGTGTGGGGAGCACGGACTTCATCGTAGGTGCGATCCATCGGCCTCCTGATTCCAGGTTTTCGTTTAGGGAAGACATTTATGATTATGTTACACGTTGTTTCAAACCAGTGATAAAATTTTATTTATGGGAGATTTCAACTTACCGAACGTGGACTGGGACACCATGTCATCTAATGGACGGGAGCAATCTAGCGCCGATTGCCTTTTCTCTAACTTTGCAATTCAGTCTAACTCAGGGTGACCGTGGTGCTACACTCTTAAAAATGAACTTCACCGCATAGCACGCTCCTAGCCAACCATAATCTCAAATGATATCGTTATCTGGCCCGATTTGTTGAAATTGGGAGGCGTACGCCTTTTTTGTGACACTTATGCTGTTCATAATTGTCATAGAAAAGGCGTACGCCTCCCGTTTTCAACAAATCAGGGCAGATAACGATATCATTCGAGACGATGGTTGGCTAGGAACGTGCTATGCGGTGAAGTTCATTTTTAAGAGTGTACCAGGTCTGGCCCAACCACATCACCCCTAGACTTAGTATTTGCATCCAACTCGTTAAACATATAGTTAAACATCGTAACATATAGTAATGTAAAAAGTACCGTTTCACTGTCTAGCAAAAGAATTGTGAGGGATTTCGGTCGAGCTGATGATACTTCAATCCTGTACTGCTTGGAAATGTTGTATAATAATGTTGTTCTGCTTGCCGATAGTGTGCCTGTAAATGATTTATGGGACCAATTTAAAGACTCTGTTATGCAGTGCCTGAGACGTTTTGTACCTGAAAGAAGTGTAAGAATGCGAAAACAGAACCCCTGGGTCACAACAGAAATCGTTCACATAAAGAGAAAGATTAAACGGAGGCGCCTGGGGAGCAAGCAAACAGGCTCTTCTGAGTTCAGTAAGCTTAAGTTAACTATGAAGGTCAAACTTCAAGAAGCTAAAAGCCATTATGTACAGGGCCTTCAAAACAGTATGAAAAATAACCCGCACAAGTTCTGGAGATATTTTAAAGAACAAAATGACAAAATAACTGAAATTGAGCATGAAGGTGTACTGGTAAAGGACAATAGGGAAATCGCTAACGCGTTTAATAATTTTTTTGTGTCTGTGTACACCTCGAACACGGGTCACCAGTTTGTAGTTACTGAAGCCCTACCGGTAAAGAGACTCAAAGACCAGGAGCCAGGTTAGGTAGGTTTAATATGCGCGGCACAGAATTGAACTGCCAATATGCATGCGAGCTGTGCACGAGAAACAGACGGGCCGATTCGTCGTCGTCGAAGGCTGCCGGCATGCAATGAGTGGCGCTACACGTTGGTCGTGTCCCAGGAATTATCCACAGACTCAGAAATTTGTCTAATTCAAAGGCAGGGTATACTTTCCCAATTGTTAGCTTTGAATGAGAAAAAAGCGTCAGGACCTGACGAAATTCCCAATGCTTTTCTGAAAAGATATGCGGAATGGGTTTCTCACATTTTGTTCGTCCTCTACAATAAGTCTTTAAGCTTGGGATCTGTTCCAGATGATTGGAAAGTAGCGAAAGTAATCCCAACATTTAAGTCTGGGAATAAGTTCAACGTGTCCAATAATCGACCAATTTCTCTAATCAGTGAAGTCTGTAAAATAATGGAACACGTATTGTGCAGTCATGTGAGTCGATACCTTGAAAGCATTAACCACTTCTATTCTAAACAGCACGGATTCAGGAAAGGTGTATCCACGGTAACGCAGCTTGTGGAGACTTTTCATGATTTGAGTTCCATTCTCAACGATCGTGGACAAGCGGATGTAGTATGTATCGACCTTAGGAAAGAATTTGACAATGTTTCCCACTCAAAACTCATCTACAAACTTGCACAGACCAGAATTGATTCAGCGGTTATTGCCTGTATCTCATCTTACTTACGCCTGCGAAAACAATTTGTTAGCATCAATGGAGTAGCTTCTGGAATTGGTCTAGTAACATCCGGTGTGCCCCAGGGGTCTGTCCTTGGACATTTGTTGTTTTTAGTGTATATCAATGATCTTCCATCTGTAGTAGATCCACGAGTGTGTATGAGGCTGTATGCTGATGACTGTTTAATCTACATGCGCGTAAGAAATAATAATGATCAGAACATTTTAAGTCAGTCATTACAGGAAATATCATATTTGTGCAAAGTGTGGCAGATGGAGATGAATCATGATAAAACAGTCTATTCGTATGTTACAAACAATAAAGTAATTTTCAAGTATCACTATGTAATCGATGACTACCCACTGAATGAGGTTCAATCTTTTAAATACTTAGGGGTTACACTTACTAGAAACCTAAAATGGGACATTCATATCGATGCTATATGTAAAAAGGCGCGCACACGCTTGCGGATGTTGCGACGTAAATTAAAGCTTGCAACAAGAGATTAGCTGCTTATAAGTCTCTCGTTAGGCCATGCTTAGAGTATGCAGCGGAGGTATGGGATCCACACACAAGTACACTGACAGAGAAAATAGAAAAGGTACAAAGGTTTGCCGCTCGTTTCATTTTGTCACGCTATTCCAGGACAAGCTTGGTCATGGAGATGCTCTAAGAATTAGAATTACATCCCCTGCCTGCTCGTAGAAAAGCAAACAGACTAAAATTATGCTTTTTGTGGTATAATAGGTCATTAAACACAGAGGTGGACAAATTTATTACTAGGTTTGCGTCTCGATCTTTAAGACATACACACTTACAAATGGTAAGGCCCTTAACAGCACGGGCAGACTGTTTCAAATACTCATTTTTTCTAGAAACCATAGACAAATGGAATTCACTGCCTTCTGTTGTAGTTGAATGTAACACTGTCACTGAATTTTTGAGTGCCTTATCACAATGTGATATGCTGTGAGTACTTGTATATACCACTTGTTTTTGTGAATATTCCCTCTCCTGTTTTGGTCCCATAGGGACTGACAGTATGTATAAATATATTCGTTAGGTGCGCTGACGGCAGCCCACCACAACAGATTAGGAAGTCTGATGACCTCACAGAGCTGTGAGTCACTGCGGAATTCGTGACCTCGATTCCATATCCCAAGCAGCACAATGTACTGAATGTCGAGTGCAATATGGGTGGACGGGTGGGTGTAAGGCCTTGAACAGACTCCTGAAACTAAAGCACATCGATAAGACGCATACCGTCCACCCCTATTGCACTCGACTTTCGGTACATTGTGCTTCTTGGGACATTAACCCTCCCCGTTTCTTTCTTTTTTTGCCCTCTTTTTGATACCTTATGCCTTATCTTGCATTAGACGGTTTGTCTAATGCCATACCAAGTGACCCTTTCGCCGTGCACGTCAACATAAGTAGTTTGTCAAAACATCTGGATGAACTTACTAATGCAATACATGCACTGAAGTCTCAAGTGTCATACATTGCTCTTTCCGAAACTTGGGCTATTAAACACCAGGAGCCACTCTCCAAGTTAACTGGTTACGACTCTGTATTCCGTCATAGACCTGATTCCTACGGTGGAGTTGCCCTTTATGTGCGGAGTGATGTCCCGTATTGTGTAAGAGACTATTTGAATATTGACGCACGTATATGACTGACTCTTTGTTCATTGAAATCCCGTACTGTCCACCATCTGTCTGCTCTATTACATAGCGACCACTCGTTATTGGTGTTATCTACCGTTCTCCTAGTTGTGAACTGAATATTTTCTTGCCCGAACTCAGTTTGTTGTTGCATAAGTGATATGTAAGCGCCACTTGATAACTGGTTTTGTAAACAAGATAAGCGCGTCGATACGCCCCCTAGTCCTACTTAGAACAGTGGTGGCCACTTCTTATCTTCTTCGTGTAACTGGAATTCGTGTTTGCCAGTCGCAGACAATAAACGATGTGTGTAGTATCTGGTGTGCGCCTCTGTTGGTAAGGACACAACAGAAATGGCGACGAGGATGGGATAAGTGGCCCGGCTCCGCAACCTCCTCAGCAACGCTCTTCTCTGGATTTACTTCCCTAAGCCATGTCCCAAGGAGGCCAGGAGCAAGCGCACACCATGACGGCAGGTAATACAACTATTGGTAATATCGAGCAGTTCGACGAGTCTGTGTCAGAATGGATCACTTATGAGCAACGAATTTCGTCATACCTCGCCGTTAATGCAATACCTAAAGAACTGCAAGTGCATGCGTTCATTACGCTCATCGGTCCAAAAACGTATCGCCTGTTGAGAGACCTTGTAGCACCGGCGGAACCTACGGCAAAGTCGATAGAAGAGCTAAAAGGAGTACTTCGTGGGCATCTTTCACCGAAGCCATCAGTGATAGCTGAAAGGGCTAAGTTCCACGCGAGAAAACAAAAAGACAGCGAGACTATATCCGACTTCGGGGCAGCTCTTAAGCATCTCGCGCAGACGTGCATGCTTGGCACGAATCTTGATGAGACGATGAGGGACAGGTTTGTGACCGGATTGCAGCGCGTGGACATTCAAAAATGCCTGTTCGCGGAGGACGAGGGCTTGACGTTTAAGAAGGCCGTCGAGAGAGCACTTTCACTGGAACAGGCCAGCAGAAACGCATCCGACTGTCACAGCGAGCAAGGTTTAAAAGTAGAAGTGCAAAGGCTTCAAGCAAATCGGAAGTGGCGGCAGCCTCAACAAAAATCTCAACGTACTCAATGCCACCGTTGCAGGACGGACGCCCACACTAGCAAGGAGTGCCCGTTTATTAATTCTAGCTGCTGTGAGTGTGGCAACAGGGGCCACATTCAGCATGCTTGTCTTTCAGAATGCTCCGCGAAGGGAATACAAACAAAAAGCGCAGCCAGATCTTTTCGTAGTCTCAGCGCCGCAGATAACGACAGCACAGCCATGCAGTTGGACAGTCTGGGAAGCACTCTTCCTCCGA
Source organism: Ornithodoros turicata (assembly GCF_037126465.1). Taxonomy (NCBI): domain Eukaryota; kingdom Metazoa; phylum Arthropoda; class Arachnida; order Ixodida; family Argasidae; genus Ornithodoros; species Ornithodoros turicata. The sequence goes on along the minus strand of NC_088201.1, from coordinate 97,535,688 downwards.
TATCATTCGAACTGGTTATTGAAGGCCATAGGGTTAACATGGAATTGGACACGGGAGCTGCTGCTTCGGTAATTTCCGAAGAAAATTACCTTCGGCTATTTCCCAAACAGGCGAAGTGCTGAAACCACTAGGAATCGTCGAAGTTAAGGTGGAGCACGAAAAACAGTGTTGTAAGCTTCCACTGCACGTTATACGCGGCCATGGACCATCACTCATAGGGCGTGACTGGTTACAGCGTATTTGGTTGGATTGGTCAACCGTACACAGACTTGGCGAAGCTCTCCGGGAAAGTGATAGCAGAGGCTCAAAAGCTCTAAAGGAGCTTTGCGTGAAGTATTCAGACTTGTTCAAAGAAGGGCTAGGGGAGATCAAGGGGGAACTGGCGAAACTCCGTTTAAAAGAAGACTATCGACCATGTTTCCTGAAAGCACGTACAGTAGCATTCGCCTTGAGGCCGAAAGTAGAACATGAGTTGAAGCAAATGGAAATTATGGGAATTATAACAAAAGTGGAAACTTCAGAATTTGCTACGCCCGTAGTGCATGTCGTGAAGAAGAACGGTCAAATAAAGCTGTGTGGAGATTATAAAGTTACCATCAACCCTCTTCTAGAAAGTGTCCAGTATCCGTTACCACGAATTGACGACTTGTTAGCCGCCTTGGCGGGGGGAAAGGACTTTTCACGCATGGACCTTAGCCGTGCCTACCAGCAAATTCAAGTCGATGACGACTCTAAGAAGTACTTAACTATCAACACGCATCTAGGCTTGTATCACGTTAATCGTTTGCCGTTCGATATAGCACCAGCGATAGCAATATTCCAAAAGGTCATGGACTCTATGCTGAAGGGACCGCCAGGAGTCGCCTGTTATTTGGATGACATACTTGTTACTGGGACAACCGACGAAGAGCATCTACGAAATTTGGAAGCCCTAATGAAGACTCTCTTGGAACGAGGAGTTCAAGTTCCTCGCGAGAAATTTGAATTTTTTCAACCATCTCTCGAATACTTAGGACACCTGATAGATTCGAAGTGCATTAGACCGTCTCAAGAGAAAGTTAAAGCAGTCTTGTGCGCTCCTGTTCCTAAGGACAAACGCCAGCTCAAATCGTTCCTCGGCACGATACTATTATGGCAAGTTTCTTCCGCAACTAGCGACAGTGTTGCGTCCTTTAAATAATCGTCTTAGTAACGACACACCATGGAAGTGGGACAGCCAGTGCCAGTGCGCCTATCAAAAAGTAAAAGACATGCTAGCATCAGATGCTGTGTTAACGCACTACGATCCTGCGAGACCACTACAACTCGGTTGCGGCGCCTCTCCGTACAGCGTAGGTGCCGTTGTCTCGCACGTGGAAGAGGACGGTAGCACACGACCAATCGCATGCATCAAGGGCTTTGTCTAGTGCAGAAAGAAACTACAAATAATTCGAGAAAGAGGGGGCTTGCGTTAGTGTTCGGTATCAAGAGATTTCACGCTTATATATATGGACGGCGTTTTCAGCTTATGACGGACCATCTACCGCTTCAGTACATTTTTGGACCGAAGCGATACCCACAGTCGCCGCCGCGCGCTTGCAAACATGGGCAGACACTCTATCTGCGTACGATTTTTCCCTAGAACATTGAGCTTCTCAAGATAACGTCGAGCCTGATTCTTTATCAAGATTGCCTCTGCCTAGGACCGAAGATGAACAAGCCGACGATATCGATTCATTTTTTTCTTTTGTGGATGGAAACCCTTCCCGTGACGTGCAGAGATATTGCGAGGGGAAGGGAAAGAAACCCGCTGTTATCAAGAATGAAAACATTAACGACGCAACCCAAGCAGCACAATGTACCGAAAGTCGAGTGCAATAGGGGTGGACGGGTAGGTGGAAGACCTTGAACAGACTCTTGAAGCTAAGGAACATTGATAACACACATACCGTCCACCCCTATTGCACTCGACTTTCAGTACATTGTGCTGCTTGGGAATAAGGATGGCCTTCGCACGTGATAGATAAAGATTTGAAGCCATTTTTTCAGCGACGTCATGAGCTATCGGTGCAGCAAAAATACCTTCTCTGGGGGATGCGAGTGGTTGCTCCGCCAGCGCTTCGCCACAGAATGCTCGACGAGCTCGGAGGAGGAGGAGGAGGAGTGTCGTTGGGAGGAACCCGAGAGGTCTGCCTGCCTGATTAGGCGGCATGTTTCTCGGGAAGGGAAAGATGGTGGAGAGGAGGAAAGGGTGAAGTGGAAGACCGAGCGGAATCCGCTCGGGGGGAGGATAGCTGCGTCCATGGGCCGACTTCAGGGGAACTGTGCCGGCATACGCCTATTACACATCTGAGGGAAACCCAGGAAAAACCCCAGACGGCACAGCCGGCCCGCGGATTCGAACCGCAGACCTCCCAGTCTCCAAGCGCACGCGTTACCGCTGCGCCACCAGAGCTGGTCTCGACGAGCTCCACAGTTCACATCCGGGCATTGTACGCATGAAAGAACTTGCGCGCAGTTATCTCTGGTGGCCGTCTATCGACGACGACATTGAAAGAACTGTGAAGTCCTGTGACGAGTGTCAGCGCCATCGAAATAACCCATGCCCAGCACCTGTTCACCCGTGGATATGACCAGCGGCCCCTTGGCACCGAGTACACGCAGATTTTGCGGGACACTTCATGAACAGGGTGTTCCTGATATTGGTAGATGCACATTCGAAATGGCCAGAGGTGTGGGAGATGACCTCGACAACATCGAGTGCGACTATCGAGAAGCTGAGAGAAGCATTTAGCCGGTATGGACTTCCAGAAACTTTTGTGTCAGATAATGGTGCGCAATTTACCTCTGAGGAATTCAGAATGTTCTTACGTTCCAACGGTATTCGTCAGGTGTTGACCGCACCCTACCACCCGTCAACGAACGGCATTGCGGAAAGATTCGTCCAGTCTTTCAAGTAAGGGCTGAGGAAAAGTAGCGTGCATCCATTTCATCTTCGTCTTCAAAACTTTTTGCTGACTTACCGCAACACACCACACGCTTCTAGTGGAGAATCTCCTGCAACTCTATTGATGGGGAGGAGACTACGGTCAAGGCTTGACCTGGTTAAGCCATCGCTCACCTCCGAAGCACAACACAGACAATTCAAAGGAACAGTCTGCAAACGTGCTAGTGTGAGAACATTCAGTGTTGGGGACACCGTCCTCGTGCGCAATTACAGAAGACCTGGCGAACGGTGACTCCAGCAGTGATTGTGAAAAGATGTGGTCCAGTCTCTTTTCAGGTCAGAGTTGGAGCCCACATCTGGCGAAGGCACCAGGACCAATTGTTGTCGGCGACCCACAACCATTCAAGAAAAGCGTCGGACCCAGACAGATGGTGGGATGCCAGTCAACCCGCGACAACCAGCGCCGACAACAGCCACGCCGGCGACCAGTCACAGCCACCAGCGTCGGAAGCTACCAGTACGAGACGGTATCCTGAACGTCAACGACGGCTGCCGGATTTCTTTCGGCCAAGTTGAATTTTGTAGCTTCATTTTCTTTGATTTTTTTAGATAATTAACTTCATTTCAGTATGCTTTCTTCAGTGTGTTATAAAAGTGTAGGTTTTTACTAAAACGGGAGAAGTGATATGTAAGCGCCACTTGATAACTGGTTTTGTAAACAAAATAAGCGCGTCGATACGCCCCCTGGTCCTACTTAAGAAGTGGCCACCGCTGTTCTATCTTCTTCGTGTAACTGCAATTCGTGTTTGCCAGTCGCAGACAATAAACGATGTGTGTAGTATCTGGTGTGCGCCTCTGTTGGTAAGAACACAACAATAAGCCATAATCGTCCAAATACAATAGCATCCGACTTGGGGATTTCAATATCGACATGCTTAAAGGTCAGCTATGCCGATATGCCAAATAGTCGAAACAGTTGTGATATTCTGAAAGCCCACATACAGCTCTCCTCAAAATGCACCTTCATTCTCTCAGTTCGGTACAGTACCATGAAAAAAAAAAGATAATTCAAAAACATGCATGCGCGCAGCCATTTTTATGACGTAGATGCACCCGAACGGGCATTGTGATGTGTACGCGCCTTCGTACTTGTCAGTGGATTTCAGCTACGGCTTCTCGCGGCTTCACGTATCTGTGCTTGAAGATGGCGGACAGCCGGGTTCCATCGTTCCGCGATAAGTAAACAGTGCAGCAGCTGCGAACTCATTCGCGAACCAACCTCTGTGCGATGTTGTGACTGGAATTCGTCGTTTGTGTTTTGTGAGCACGTACAATTTGTATCAAGTCGCGTCTGCGTTAGCCCCTTTACAGCACTTGCCCATTGTAGAGACTGCCGTTTCGACAGCCGTGTTCGCAAGAAAATGCCGACAGCGTTTTATTCCTGCAGGAAAAAAATGTGCTATGTATTTGAGAAACCGCACACTGCTATGGCACAAGTTTCACGTACGATTTATCAATGTGCAACAGCGTCGACGATGGTATGTAACGATAGGAGACGTAAAACGAAATACAAATCACATTTTAAACTTTTTGTGGGATTCTGTGCATTTTCCAGAAGCTTTCTTTGAATCACACACTCCCATGTCACGCTGCGTTGTGTGGCACGCTACAAACTACTGCATTTTATGTCTAATATCTGGATATTGTTTGTAATGAGCACCGTCGCACAAAAACATGCACACGAAAGCTCCAGTAGCCATGTGGTTGCACACTATGCAGACGCAAAAGAAGTACCAGAGCACATATTGCCACTTAGAAATGGTGTTTTCAGAAATGTGGTGTCTGAAGAGTTAGGGCATAGCATAGATCCTAGAAATCAGGTGCAACTTATCCTCTGTAGAGTGCTCTTTCAGTTCACAACTCAGCCCATGGGGTGTAAAAGTGCTAGAGGCAATTATGTGACTTGTCGTCCTGGGTGACATCACTGGCCAGCCTTGGAATTAATTCCGTGCTCAGGAATTATTTAACAAATCACTTTGTATGTAGGACGTGATAAGCAATATGTAAGTTGCAACCTTGTCTGCAACATTCTCGATTGCCTCTTACCTTTACAGTTAGAGACACGTTACCAAACCATTTGCAAAGGGCACTCTTACAGGGGCCGTGTACCTTGAGATTTTAATATGTAAAATTTATAAAAATATGTAATATGAAATTTATATCAAATAAAAAATAACATTTATAAAAAGAAATTATAAAAATAAATAAAAAGGCTTCATGGAAGCAATCCGTTAGCATACCCATTGCACATGCAGCACAATTATATATGCTTGGACATCATCTAATTAATCTTCTGAACCATATGTCTGGCTGCATACGAAATTTTTTATGCGTATGCTCTACCTTCCTATTCCTACATGTGCACACGAATAACAGTGAATATATGTGAAGTGGCAAAAAGCAATGCTAGACTCTACCATTATTGTGCCCCTTTAACTTTTCCACATTTATGTGACTTTCTATCTGATTATGTGATTTTCAGTTGTACTTGTTCTTTCTCATGTCTGTTAGTGTTTATGATAAGGTGATTGCTGTCATGCTGTAGGTGACAGGGACCTTTCGTCAAGCTCCATTGGAGCTTTTTGTCCCTGTCTCCCCCACAATATCGTGGAAATAAATAATAATAATAATAATAATAATGTCTGGTAAACAGGGAATATCTCACTAGAAAATAAGACATTTGTGCATTGTTTGGCAAGCAAATAAATATATTTATTTACATTTTCCATCAACCAACAATGTTGTAACCTGGTGCAAATATTAAATGTCAACAAGGAAAGTACTTACAAATTATTCCTATGTGCTCAAATGTAGATATGACAATTATGTTTTTGTACCTCAGCACAGTACAGTTTCAAAATTAACAAACTGCACAGCATCAGCAATCTTAAAGTATCTCAAGAGGGGAATCACATAAAGCTCCAATAATAGACTGTGCAAATAAAGCTCCAAAAAACAAAGTACTTCAAGAAAAATCTGAATAATCGGTTGCTGTTGTGATATGTACTACTATGCACAGTTCATGAATGGAACATGTTCCCTCATTGCATTGCCTCCATGTGAGCACTAGAACAGGCAGCTTTTTAGGTCGCTCTTTTTGTGTTTTTCTATTATCTTTTTTGTTTTCTGTTTTTTCAATAGCAAGCATGGCCATAGTGAAACACAAGCAGCCAAGGACAGGATGAGACATCTACAGTGCGACTGCTAGCTCTAAACTGATATATTTATTAGCAGGCTCTGGAATATACAAATATATGCTGCTAAGCAAATGACAATTTAACCAATAGAATAACAGACAAGAAAAAAGGGTTATATATCTCCCCCTCTTCTCATTCTATTTCACAGGCTGCCCTAGTATCATTCTGAGTGTGCCCGTGCGTTCCCTTTGAGATAACGTATCTCGGACAGAAGCAAATCCAACAGCGGTCTGCTTACACATGCAACTGTCTTGGATTTCTCTAACCACTTGTTATTTAACCGCTGCCTTGAGCTGTGTGTTCTGGAAATTTAGGCAGCATCCAGAGTCCCTGCAATGTGTTGCCATGTTTTTCGAGGGCATCAAAAGTCTGTCCTTGGCTGCCTGTGTTTCACTATGGATCTCAGATACAAAACTACCCCATTTCAACACAGTAGAAAACACAGCTTTGTAAATAGCATCTGTTGATTGCACTGTACATACCCCCCGCATAAAAGATAATAGTGGATACTACATCTTGTGCGATAATGTCAGGAACACAAAAAAGCTAGATTTGAAACCACTCTTACATCGTAGTAGTAGTATTTGTGTGAAGCTACGCAATTCCTGTCCCGCAAATAATTTAAACCATATGTTTCATCTGCCGGCATGATGATCCTCTGAAAAGCAATTCCCACTTGGCGGGAACTACCGGTTCTGAAACCTATCCATGACATGTGTAGCCATCAGGGACGAAACCCAAGGGTTGCAGTGGAAAAGCCAAACACACACGGGCTATGTTCTCACTGTGTATCAGCTGCTCTGGCTACTAAGAAGAACATGTTCCAAATCAATATAACATGGCTTGACATGACACGCCGGCAAAAGCTAACCAATAAAATTAGTAGTTAAATGTACAATACGTAAACACTTGCCATAACATGACAGTTTTCTTCCTCCATTCATGCGCTACCATTCAACCCACATAAACAGTGTACTGGATTTTTTTATAGCATTACACGTCGTTTGACAGAACTTGAACAAGATTATACAGCACATGATAAAAGTAGAGTGAACATAATGTGCAGAAAAAATGGCTAGGACGCAAGCGAGCTGGTGAAGATGATGCATATGTAAAACCCCGAGACTAGGGAACACAAAGGGACGTGTCTGTGTCTATCCCTTCGTGTTCCTTAGTCTTGGGGGTTTTACATCATGCATAATATGCAGCTTTCCATTCACGCTTAATGGCTGTAGCAGTAATGCATGAAGGCCACTGCTAAGTTGTGTTGAGAAACACCACTTTATGTTTGCCATGTCTAAATGAAACGTACCTGACCTGATCGAAATTAACCGTTCTGAGTCTGGAACACACAAAGAGAAAAACGCAACACACGCCACAACATTAACAGATAGGCAAATGAGCTGTGGCGAGCTCCACCTTGGGACAAAGTCAACAAGTAATTCACCAAAAGTCAATGAGCGCCTGAAATGTAACATCTCTGACTGGTAGCAGGACGGTCCACGTTCAATTCCTGGTGCTAGCACTGACTGGCTTTTTCATGAATTATTTGTTGAAGTTTCCATGCGCTTGAGAACCATTCGTCAACCATTGTATCCTCATGAGGTGATGAGGGTTTGTCATCTCAAAGAGACTCCCTTTCTGGCATGTGTCCTTATGGATGCTCATCACTGCAGAAAAAAAAAGCATTTAATGACAAGAAATGGATATTCGTATTTACTGTATAATGATTGTGCACAAGAGAAAGAAGACTTTCGCACCGAAGGCTGTGCTTCTTCAGGTCTAACATCGAGTTACAAAATTCCAGAATATATGACATGCTGTAAGGCAGAGAATAAGTAGAGTTATTGAGTTGTCGAGTTGAGTTGAAGGGGAAGTTGTACCCCTTTTTATTTTATTATATATGACTGTATAATTATTTTTATGTCTGTACCAACCCTCGCTGTCTACATTACAACATGTTTTATATATTCGGGGATTTTGTAACTTCATGTTAGACATTAACAAGAGCAGCCTTGTGCACGAACGTCTCGTCTCATTAAAATTTAGATGCTCTCAACAGTCTTCTTTCTGTTGTGAATCTCTATAGCAGCATACCTGCACATTGCTGTTCTACGTACTGTGGGCATTGCCCACGGTAATGCACCAAGTTGAACACAATTATTGTAGAATCCAGCCAGGTATTTTAGCTTACATGTCAAGCCAGTACAACATCCAGTGTGAAGTTGCGACAAATAAATAGTTCCCATTTTTCTTAGCTCTCAGAACACAGACAGTGAATTAATAAGAGTAGACAATGTTAACATGAATTCTGGGCTATTCTTCAATTAAAGATTCACAGATAGCAAAGGCACCTTCCTCAATGGACGTTGATGACAATGAAAATTCTAAAACGTTATCAGAGGCGTGCCAAAGGATCAAGGCGTGCCAAGACATCAGCTTCGGTGTGCCGAAGGATTGTATGTCCAACAGTAATCCAGCTAACAGTAGCAAAAATGTGCAAAAGACAAATTAACTGAACTAATGTAACGTACCTTTTATGTCAGACAGTGAAGCTTGTAACACCCAGTCCACAGGAAGAAGTGTCCAGACAGCAAAAGTGCTTGAACTGGGAGATAGCAGCTAATCGGAATGGCGACCTTTGTTTTCCACCCTGAAAGCACAGGTTGTAACTTTGAGGGCAGATTTAAAAGTGATGTCAAGATGTCTGCATGCGAGCGCACATGAAAAGTTGAACATAGGTGAATACTCAAATTGTAGCATCACATTGTCATACCTATTGGTGGAGGTAGACTGCAACTAACGTGTCAGCAATTCCTTCATGCACCAGATGCAAGCCAGATCATGCTTCATTTTCGCCTTCAGCGTCCACCTGTGATAATTCAGAAGTTAGATTATCAATACTATTGTGTTGTTAATCGTGGTTATACCAGAGTAAGCGCAGTAGGACAGCTGCACAATCGATTCATTAAGCTTGCTATTTTTTATATCTGAACCTCGACTTACCTTTTGCTCTCGTTTTTTGCCTTGATCCTCTGTGGCACGTTCAAAACGTTGTGCGTCGGGCGCGTGAGATTTTCATCAGACGATTTCGTGCCGAGATTCCAAAGTGCCTCTGGCGTCGCGCGTAACCTATGATAACATTCGTGGACGATCCTTGCAGTGAAAATTAGCAGGCACCACTGTCAGCCAAGAGCTTCGCACTGCTTGGTCTTTTGGCAGCTTATAATAGGTAGCACTTGAATGCTCCGATGAATCGTTCTAACAGCGTAGCACCGTCGCATCTTCGACAACTTCGCCGTGGCATATCACGCATTATATCGCTCCAGCCCATAAAAGGCAAGGTCAGAACAAGGAAGTGCACTTTCCAAACGACGCCGTTCCAACAAAAAAATATTCACATGCTTCGTTTCCGGCTTAGCAACAACATAACAGCTGTTCGCTTATGTACGATGCACAGAGGACGAAACGAAAGAAGCCAAGCGGCCAAGCCAAGAGTCCATGCCAAGCCAAAGACAGATAAACGGAGAGCAGTGACGTCGGTGCGCCCGTGCTCAGGGTTTCCGACGGTCTGACGGCCGGGCGTGGGAACTAAAAAAAACTGTTTTCTAAAAAACTACGAAGAGTTGGAGCAAGATATTTCGCACACATATTCAATGTTAGGTAACGAACACACAGCGCGACTATCGCTCAGTTCTGCGGCACTTCAAAATCGGTATATCTGACCTTTAAGCATAACAATTCATCCAGCATGTACACCGAAATAATTTCTTCCCACGTGTTTAGCCAACTGATTTCGAAAATCATCTGATTTGGCACATCACATGACGGCACTCTCATTGACCACGTCACCACTAATTTACCTGAAGCTCAGTTGTTGTCCGGGGTGGTCTCTTGCGATATCTCTGACAATGAAATGATTTACGTGGGTGGCAAATCTCCAAAACGTACAAGTGTATCCTCTCCTCCCCATACCTCTCCTAATTGTTCATTTCTTAACTACGCGACAACTCCTTGTGTAAACGTCCTGGAACTTGGACGCCTTTGCTAACGCACAGGATAAATTTACGTACTTCATTGCCACACTTCGCGGCATTGTTCAAAAATCAACTCCAACGCGCACTCTTAGCCGGCGTCGAACGATAAGCCAACCTTGGATTACGAAGTCTATCCTTAAATGCATCAAACTAGAGCTAAACGTTTAAACGCCAAAACGTTTAAACGTTTTCTTAAGAAACGCATTTTGTAACACGTTTCACAGATTAAACGTTTTCTTAAAACACGTTTAAAAGTGTTTTGTTAAGTATACGTTCAACAGTACGTATACTTATTTAAATTGTTTTCGCAGGATACGTTTAAACGTTTTCGTTCGCATAAACGTACAGCAGCACGTATACATGTATAAACGTTTTCTTAGGAGATATTTACAAACGTATCCGCCCTTCGTCCCGTCTGAGTGCTGCATTGTAGCGACACGAACTATCACCAACTCCCCATCTTCCTCCCTTTGGTAAATAGAGCGTTGCCACGACCCCCGTTCGCATCGTACACCGAACACCGCTCCGCGTGCACTCATGGCATTGGGATCGCTGACAGTCCAAAAACGGAGCTTTATCTCATCGACATCGTCCGGCAGAATTACAATTCTGGGTGTTATCCTTTTCTCCATCCCAATTTGTTCATAAGGGCATGTGTACGGATATTTGTAGGAATTCGCGTCAGCGCATCATGGCACAAAAGTCGTGCTCATCCCTTTTTTCCCACTCTGGCGCAAGAATGATATGATTCGGGACAGTGATTGGTTCTTAACGCGTAATTGGCAAATGTTCTGGTTTTAGAGTGCAATAGTGGGAACCAGTGGGGAAGAGCAGGTTACATGCTTCAGGATAAAGTAGCCGCTCAAGGTGACAATCTTCCGCATTGGTCTTTTCACCAAAATACTACTCGGGTAAAGAAGGTAAATACGGAATTTTTAGTATAAACTACCCAAAAGATTCAAACGTCATCACCGACATTACGAGCTCGACATGTTTAAAACTGTAGTGAAACACGTCGGTTCATAATGAAATGTACGATGAAAATGAACACTGATAGGGCGGCTTAAAAGCCAAACATGAGCTGAAGTAATAAGCTACTTATAAGACAGTGAGAAACTGGCGTAGTTGGTAGTTACTGATAGGAACCATGGACGCGCCAGGCATACCGGGGACAACTTCTGTCTCTGTCCCCGTAATGCCTGGCGTGTCCATGTTCCCCATTAATAAAGATGAGAAGTTGCTTAAATAGCTATTTGTTTTGAAAGGTGTTGCGTTTCGTATTAACAAGACGTTTAAACGCTTCACCTTGACATAACGTTCAAATGCTTCATTTTAACAAAGCGCTTAAACTTTTCACGTTAACAAAACGCTTAAACGTGTCGCATTAACAGAACGTTTAAACGTTTCGCATTCAACAAAACGTTTAAACATTTCATAAGGAAACGTCTTCCAGACTATACGTGAATCTAAACGGCGTATAAAACGTTTAAACGGAAACGTTTTAAACGAAAGTCGGAAAAACGTGTTAGATCCCGAGCCCTACATCAAACACAATAATAATCTATACTGCAGTGTTCGTCCACAACCATAGAATCAAGATTTGCGCTACCGTTACACTAAGTATAACAATGCTCTCAAAAGCGTCCTTGGGTCGGTGAAAAGTCTTTATTTCGCTTCGTCCATTGCAAACTCTCGTGGGGACCCTAAGAAATTGTGGCAGACGATAAACTGTGCACTCTCTAGAAATGTTGATAATAAAACTCCTGGCACACAAGTGTTCATCCGACATGGTGTCCCAGTTACGGAGTCACCACTGATTGCAAATAATTTCAATGAATATTTCTGTAACATTCACAGGCGGATCGACATCCCTCCTAGTACCGAGGATGAGCTTCCTCTTCCACCTGCAAGCTGTGACACTTTTCTTCTTGTCCCGACAACTCCCCACGAGGTCGTTTCAGTCAATCAATCGGTAAAACCCGTAAAATCGTGGTTCTCTGACGGAATTTCACGGCTGTTCCTCAACAAATTTTCCCACCTCTTGGGAGCGCCACTATCTGAGATATCTCATAAACTTTTCTGATCTTTTCAAAGTTGTTCCAGTGCACAAAAAAGGGCCGACGTCGGAAACTCGCAATTACAGACCTATCTTTTTACTTTCTCCCGTTGGCAAGGCGCTGGGGAGGCTGATCCTCACACGACTGGAACGATTCTTTGAGGTCAATCAGTTTTCATTATTACCAGTTCGGTTTACGAAAAGGCAGGTCCACCTCTCTTGCTCTTCTTCATGCTACTGAAATAATTCGTGCAAACATTGAAACAAAGTTACTAACCATGGGAATCTTTGTAGACCTAACCAAAGCCTTCGACCTAATAAATCACGTAATTTTATTCAGAAAGCTAGAAAGATACGGAGTGAGAGGTATTCCCCTTTCACTCTTGAGAAGTACACACGGGTGTGCCTCATGGCTCGCTCCTCGGCTCTTTCCTTTTCTTGGTGTTCATTAATGACTTGCCTGATTCTTTCTAACACTTGTTACTTATACGCCGGTAACACTAACCTTGTTGTTGAAGCTCCAAATTTATCGGAACTTTATCATATCATCTCGGGTCTTAGTAAAGCGTTATCTCTTGCTCTCTGCTAACAGACTTCTGGCTAATAGTGAAAAGACATCCTACGTTGTCTTTCATCCTCCTCAAAAAATGCTAGATTTCTCTAACTAGCTTTGATCAACTTAAATTTCATTGCCATGCACTCACTTGAGCAACCACTGTTCGGTTCCTTGTTATGCTCTTGCACAAAAACTTAAGCTAGCGCCCTCATATAAGCTGCGCCAGAAGTAAAATTGCTTCTGGACTCCACGCTATTTCAAAAATCCGAAATCTTCTTCCCAAAAATGCTCTGCTTACTGTCTATCACGCTATTATTCACTCTCACATCAGCTACGCTTAGGAGTTTATGGCTACACCTATTCCGGTCAACTCCGTCCACTTTTGCTGGCTCAGAAACGGGCCTTGAGGACTATCCTTCACCATGGTCCTCGTGATGCCATATCATATGCATTCCCTCTCTTGCCCGTACACTACGTCTACGACCTTTTGAAGTATAAAGTTGCTCTTGTTATGCATTCATTTTATTACACCCCATCCACTAGACTTGAGCTCTCGTCGCAAAATGTTGTCACTCATTACTCTCTGAGGTACGACCCGTACACATTTTGTTATCCCACAGCACGTACGAACTTTGCTTACTTTTCAATTTCATCCTATGGTAGCGTAGCGCCCTCTGGGGACGCCATCATGATGACGACGACGTAATAAACGCACCCGGCAGTTGTCACCTGGCAGGTGCACAGGACGGACCCATGTTCCTTGTTATCTGCTAGGTACCCACAAACTTGGTGACCCGAACGCATGGACACCGCGGGGACACAGAGCGATCAGGGCGGAGCCTCCGACGTATCGTCAGGCCCAGCTGTCTTACAAACCGTCCAGCAACTCCGCCTTCCGCCTTTTTGGACCAAAACCCCAAGGATTGGTTCCGTCAAGTTGAGGCACTCTTCCACGCCCACCGGATCCAAAGTCAAATGGCTAAATACTGTGAGGTGCTCCCCCTGATTCCTCTTGACCTGGTCGACGACATCGACGACGTACTCTCGACGGTGCAGGCAGGCAAAGCTTACGACACCCTGAAATCCGCCATCCTATCTCGCACTGAGATACGGGAACGCGCCTGGATCCAGCAGCTCCTAACATCCGAGGAGCTAGACCCCCATCCCCGACGTCGGACTTGCAAAGCAGAACCGCCGGTCCCGCGATCCAGGTCAATCGAGAAACCGGTCTGCAAGTCGTCGACGCGCATCGAGCCCAACTCAAGCGTCACACCATACTCCAGGAATCCCTCGGTACTGCTGGTACCACCGTCGTTTCCACCACCGATCAACACGCTGCGAATCGCCCTGCGACAGGCAGGAAAACTCGCGTCGAGTGTGTGACCCGGTTGGCGAAACCCTCTGGCCGGTCGATAACGGCGGCAACCGAGCACGGCCTACGTCCTGCCCGCCTTCTGTTTGTACAGGATCGTATCGCGAAGCAGCTTTCCCTTATTGATACAGGTGCACAGGTGAGAGCCATACAGGCGACGCCTACCGACCGGAAAATTCGTCAATGCGTCACACCCCCGCTTCAAGCTGCGAACAAATCTACGATCGGCACATATGGACAACGTTCACTAACTTTGGACATAGGCTTGCGCAGGACGTTTCGTTGACTCTTCGTTGTGGCGGAAATCGACCGGGACATCATTGGAGCCGACTTTTTACATAATTTTCATCTCGATGTCAGCATTAGACAACGAAGGTTGAAAGACAACGTCACCAAATTAACCATCGGCGCTGGCATCACGACGATGAACCAAACCGGCATATGCGCGTTCATTCCCGCTTCGCGCTACGAGAACGTCTTGGCTTCCTTACCCGAGCTGCCCTGCAATCTTTCGGCGCCAGCCTCGCATCATGTTACGCACCGCATTGAGACCTCAGGCCCTTCCATCACGGCGACCTTTCGACGACTCTCTGGCGAACGCCTTTCCATTGCTCGCCGTGAGTTTGAACATATGTTGGACCTGGGGATCATCCGTTCGTCATCTAGCAGTTGGGCTCCAGCGTCCATTGGTCACAGTCCAATGACGCAGCCTTTGCAGATATCAAGCAGGCTCTCGCGGACGCTCCTATGCTAGTCCATCCCCGGCACGACGCCCCAAGCCATCTCATGGCAGATGCGTCTAGCACAGCTGTGGGCGCGCTTTTGCAGCAGCATATCGACGACGCCTGGTACTCCGTGGCGTTCTTTTCCCACCGCCTAAACGTCGCGCAAACTCGCTACAGTGTCTTTGGTCGAGAGCTTTTGGCCATCTACGCAGCAGTCCGTCATTTCAGGTACTTCTTTGAAGGCCGCATATTTCATGTTTTAACGGACCATAAGCCCCTCGCAGCTCGCACGTGTTTCGCACCAACCGCACCGACAACCTCGCCCGCGAAGTCCGGCATCTCGCATACATTTCAGAATTTACGACGGACATACGTCATGTGCACGGTGTGGACAACAGTGCTGAGGACGCCCTCTCTCCCATCGAATTCATTTATGCGCCATGCACCGTCGGCCTCGAGGACATCGTAGCGGAGCAAGCTGGCGACTCCGAACTGCAACAACTGCTAGCCACGCAAGACACGTCACTGGTGCTGCGCGAAGAACCCATCCCGGCCACACCGACGACTGTCATTTGCGGTACCAGCACAGGCGTTACTCGACCCTTTATTCCTGTCATGTTGCGCAGCCCATCTGCGACTCGACCCACGGGCTTTCCCATCCTTGCGTGCACAACGCTACGCCTGGCCGCGCATGAAGAAGGATGTTCAGCGCTGGGTGAAGACCTGCATCCCTTGTCAGCGCGCGAAGGCGGCCGCCACACTCGAGCTCCACTTCAACCGTTTCTGCCACCTCGCGCCCGATTCAATCATGTGCATGTGGACATCGTCGGCCCCCTCTCACCAGCTCATGGATACAGGTACATCGTAACCTGTGTCGATCGATTTACGAGGTGGCCCGAAGCAGTCCCGCTGACCGACATCAGCGCTCACTCAGTCGCTGAAGCTTTCGCATCATGGATCGCGCGGTTTGGATGCCCTTCCATTGTGACCACCGACCGCGGACGGCAGTTGCAGCGCTCTCTTTCCACGGCTCTTAGGCAGCTGCTCGGAACTCTCCACATCCACACGACTGCCTACCGCCCCGCGACGAATGGGCTAGTCGGACGACTACACCGTCAGCTGAAGGTGGCGCTCACTGTTCACGCTAACCCCGCGCAGTGAAGCCAACACCTCCGTCCGCACTGCTGGGCATCAGATCCTCCATCAAGGAAGACCTAAGGTGCAGTTCAGCAGAGTTGGTGTACGGCTCCCCGTTCCGGCTCCCAGGTGATTTTCTCACACGCAGCCCCGCCGAGCCCCATCCATCCCACAGCACGTGCATCTACAAGCTCCATGACTTGTTCCGGTCCACCACCCCTGTTTTGCCGCCCATGCCGACACGGCGTACCGTTTTCGTCAGCCAGGACCTCAAGGATGCTTCGCACGTGTTCATCAGAACCGACCGCGCAAAGCCACCCCTTACGCCACACTACTTCGGACCGTACCCTGTGCTCTCCCGCACCCCCAAGACCGTCGTCGTCGACCTCGGTGGCAAACACGACACTGTAGCCCTGGATTGCGTGAAGCCAGCGTACATCTCCTTCGTCATCCCCACTAACACCTACTCGGAACTTCCCGTTCCTTCACCCTCACTGAAGCCCGAAGCTCACACAGCCCGAAGGACTGTGACATGATCCCTTTCTTCTGACCGTCCCCAGACGGACGACGCTCTAGAGGGGGAGCCCTGCAGCGCCCTTTGGGGACGCCATCATCATGCCGACGACATCAAACGTCATGCCATCACGACGCCAAAACCGCGCCTGCCAGTTGTCACCTGGTAGGTGCACAGCACGGACCCATCTGCTAGGTACTCACAGTAGCAAAGTATGGAATGGACTACCACAAGAGCTACGCTCTACTGCTAGCCGTGCTTGCTTCAAGAGGAATGTTAAAATGTATTTTTGTACATCATACTAGTGTCCTGTTGCGATGTTTTGACTGCATTTGCTTCTTTCACCTTAATCCCAACGTCGTTGTTACTTTTTCAGTATTCTGGTTGCACTCTATTTACTCTTATTGTAACTGCTCCACTAAACTGATTGTTCGTTTTGGACTGTACCACAGGGCTTTGCCCTCACAGTCCTGTTATAGATCTGTGTCCCTTCTGTACATGTGCTTTCGGAAATAAATAAATAAATAAAGATCAGAGTTGAAAACATCTTAGATCATGAAAACAGTGCTAAATAGCGTTTTCAGAGCGTTTGGCGACGTGGAGAACACGAATAATCAAAATGTGCCGGAAATCGAAAAATCAAGCTGAAAACGTCTTAGAAGAACCTGTGTATGAAGTAGTGTACATGTATTTATTATTCCTTAACTTTCAGCAGGATGTTTGGAGTCTATTCTAACCTGTACAAAAGAAAAAAGTCCACATAAGTCTAAAAAGTGCACATCAATAACATAATATGACAGCATTTATTATGACAGTACAAGTGCACCTTTTGCACCTCATTCTGTGCGTGCAAAGTAGGGAAAAAGCCAGATGTTTGACAATACAGCAAACTAATAAAAATGTAAGGACATTTGAATCATATCTTACTGTTTTAACGTCTCAAATCCCAGCACTCTTGAGTGAGATACTGTTTGTGACGTTGTGGTGCCTCTTTTTCAGCGCACTCCTTTTCTTGTAAGAACTACGACAAGGCTGCTGAAAGACAAACAAGACAAACAAGATATGAAGTCCGTTAATCCATTCCAATGCTACTAGCTAGGCAAAGAAGAACCATCAGATATACATGGTGTTACACAAAAATTCCCCTGCTGAAAATTTTTTTAAAAAATGCTGACATTATTGAATATTTTATTATCGGTTAGCACTCGTGGATGCTCTGCCACGACCTGACCACTGTGTTGCTCATATGCATTGGTTCATTGAATCAATAAAAAATCGAACTAGTGAATTTTATTTCACCCGATTTAGCACCTATGCCATAGCAAAGGGGGCGTTTAGTAAGAGCTAGTGCATTGAACAGAAACGTGGATCCACAGTGATTTTTTAGTTATTACTAACTTCCGGTTCATGTATCTAAAAAGTCACTAGGGGTTCACACATGTTTCAAGGTGCAATAGCTCTTACTGATATGCTATGACATAGGCGATAAAAGCGAAGGAAGTAAGATCCATAACCTACTATTATGGCTACGTTGTGGCAGTGCTCCATGGGATGCTACCCGAAAAGGAAGTCGTGGATAATATTAGCCGATTTTTTATCGTCTAGTCAGAGGATATGCATAAAACACCTTGTACGCACGTAAACAGGGCGGAGACGTATAGACAAAGACGGGACCAATACTGACTTGCAAGTTGCAACTGAGGTTTATTCAACACTGCTCGTCTACCCATAGTGCCCCTCCCTCACACTGCAAAAAGAGGTCAAATGTTAACAGGAAACGTTCTGTCCAGCACAGGTGTCCTTTGACCCTTTTCTGCAGTGTGGTGGAATGGGCGCCTTGCAGTGGCGAGAAGTGTTGAAGAAACCGCAGGTTGAAAGCCAGAATTGTATTTCTACATGGTTGTGAATCTTCACTTCTGTGTTTAAGCCAGATGTTGATACAGTTGCTTTCATTTGAGACCAAAAGATGTAAATTAGGGCCACATATATCAGGCACCTTCCCTGAACACGCCGATTACTTGCAACAAAATTTGCTGCGACCCCATGCATTAAGACAAAAAAATCCAGAGTACCAGAGGGAAGCAGGATAATATGTAAAAATTGTGGGCACACAGAGCACAGCTATCAAGCTTTCTTAACACCACCTACTTTGTGATTCCCACCTCATGAGGAACAGACTGTTACAACAGATGTGTAGTGAAACACTAAGCAGCTAAAGAGCAACCGTGTCCACAGTTGTTGACTGCAGACCACGTCCCACTTCAGATTATTAACACACGATGGTATAGCGACATGTCAAAGCAGCTGCTTATATGAAGTGATGGCCAGTAGTTAACTACATCTAGTTAAACTACTAGTTAAACTACCTGATTGTAGTTAAAAAGTAGATATCAATTATTCGCAGAAATGTAGTGGCAACTACTAGTTAAACTACTATTTTGAGTAGTTAACTACAGTAGTTAGGTTACTGCAGGCGCCAACTACTTCCGATTTTGTCGCAAGCTTTACTTGTCTAGTGAAGCCTCATTTGCTGTGAAATAATTTTGTTCAACTTAGTTTATCGAGTAGGCACAGAAAGAATCCCGCCGCAAGCTTTGTATTTGACGTTCGTTGCAATGGCTTGAGCCAAAGTTTATGATTGTTTGTGATTCATATTTAGGTGTCCAAGAACACTACAAGGGTATGGACAACGTTCAGTAGTTATAGATGTAGTTAAAATACATTGCAGTAGTTAAAGAAGTAGTTTTAACTACTCCTCTGAAAAGTAGAAAAGTAGTTGAACTACTAGTTAAACTACTGCATCGCGAAGTAGTTAGTAGTTATAGTTAAACTACTGCAGAAGTAGTTAGTAGCCATCACTGCTTACATGTGAGTCATGCATACTATACAATTTGCTTAGGGCATGCAGCAGGACAACTTACTGCATGTCACAGGCACTGTGATTTTCGTCAGGGCTCCTTGAGGGACTGGGAGTGCAGAGGTGCTCAAACAGGTCTTAGCGGAACTTGTCAAAGTAGTTTCTACTTAATAGATAGCATCATTGGGCTTCTAGTTAACCACACGTGATGTTTTAGCCTCATTTGATATGACAGTCACTGGTGCGTCACATAACCCGGCGAACTACTTGTGAGGAACGTCTTTTCTGTCGATTTTTGAAACCCTGGCCACTCGTGCTTTTCAATTATTGCTCTTAAAAATATAAATAACTCTCAAGCATCAATTACTTAAAAAAGGGGTAAACTTCAGTGTGATATGCATCCTACTGCACAAAGGTCTTTTTTACTAATACATGTCTGTAACCATGTCATTCTTACCTTTGACATTTATTATCAAAACATTGCTATGAATTATTAAACCTCAAAATTTATCAGAAATGACACTGCAACTGACATGCACAAACATGCCAGAAGCTTTCTCATTCGTGGCTTCAGTATTTATTGCTAGTAAGAAAAAAAGTGAGACAGCAACTGAGCCATATCTAACGAACAGCACCTGCTGAAGTAGAGTAATAGTATGACGTAGTGCATGTATGTACAGCTCGAACCACAATTAACTTGAGCGCGCCTCCGACCTGCGGAGCGGGAAGAGAGCCACCCTAGCGGCACTTAAGCGAAATGAAGGGAAATGGTGTTTCGACTGTCCCACTTGTGCTGCGGGGGTGTCCGCCTTGCCATGAGCTGTTGACTCGGCATTGCATTACCATTGCATCCTTGCTATATCGGCCAGCATACACCTCTACATAATCGCCGCAAAACCAAACAAACGTCGCGATGATAACAACAGCTGACGATAATGCGATGCCGAGTCAACAGCTGATTGCTAGGCGGACACCCCCGCAGCACAAATGAAACAGTCGAAATACTATTTCCCTTTATTTCTCGTAAGTGATGCTAGGGTGGCTCTCTTCCCGCTCCGCAGGTCGGAGGCGCGTTCAAGTTAACTCTGCTTCGAACTGTACCTTTAGTGCATGTACTTTTAGCTGTTTATTTTTGAAGTTTTCTGACAGGCAACCAATCCTGATCTTTAAAAATATGCAGTCACAGAATATGCCCTATAACGTTGTTCCACCAGTAAGTGCAACATGTAGGTACACACGAAAGCTGCATCATAAAAATCACTCATGAATAAAAACCTCAGGTACATTCATAAATAAACCTGAAATATAAATATAATATGTAACATAATACATAAACATACATATATGCATATACATAAACATTCATAAATAAACTTGGCGCAGCTAGCATACACACGCAAGGTTCTTCTTGCCACTTTGGAAAACTTTCAAAGCGATGGCCTTTTCCAGCATACGATTAAGTTTCGCCAGCGTCGCGACTTCACTCTGTAAATGTTCCACGTCTTCTTCTAGCTTTCGAACTCTCGTGGTCTCCGTGAACTGATTTTCGCGGAATCCAGGAGCAGAAACAATGTTTTCTGCTGCATGCCTTTGTGCAGTGCTTCTGGCTAGCTTGCCCTGCCTTTCCTAAAAACCGCAAAGAGGACATGTTTCGATCAGCGCGTACTGGTGTACGTCGTGCGACGCGTGATATCTATTCGCTTCTAATGAGTCAGTAGCACAGAGAATAAATCTTCGTGGCCCGTTGAAGATTTGCCGCGTTGCGTGAAGAAGTGCCGGTTCCTACCTTTTTTGCTTCTGCACGTGGTCTGCCACCCAGTTTACGTCTGCTTTGGCGCCACTCATTCATCCTGCCTTGCTTCTGGAATGATGTTACGATGAAGAAGTAAGAAAACTTGATGAAAGTGAGCTCTCAAAACCATCTTACCTGTCGTGTAAGATGTGTCGCCTCGTCGCATTCCAAAAAGTATCGTACAACTATTGTTTGTCGAAGTCATCTGTTTGGTGGAAGGTCACGATGTAGTCGTGCCAAGGTAAATATAGATGGTAGCGAAGCTTGCATTGCCCACCACGTCTTCAAGGGCGGCCTTGATGAAGACCGTCAGCGCCATCCATCCGTTGCGAGGCAAACTACAAATTCCGTCATAATGACGTCACCCGGTACGTCACCATTACGTATATCGCGGGGCGGGCGCTCGCGCTGCGCGTGCGTTCCATCGCGATGTCGAGCCGCGGAATGTCAGAACCGCTGTTGAAAGCAAATCCAAGAGCAAAAACTCAAACAATTTGTAAACAGAGAAGAATCAACACTAGCGACGTGCGTACAACAAAGTACACAGGAGACCAGGTGGGGGCTTGCTTTCTTTTATCACAGGTAAATTCGCCATGCCGTTGTAAACAGTATAAATATCCACATCAGACAATTGATGTTCTGAGGCTGGAACACAATGACTTTTCAGTGACTTCCATCTTTCATCATAAATACCCACGACAGAATAATGTACAAAATAACCAGTATGACAGTCCATGTACTGAATAAGCACGAAAGGATAATGTACAAATTCCAGCAAACACAGGTGGGGCCCAGGACCTTAATGTCCATTGCATGCTGCTATAGCTGTCCTCATGTACATCTCACTCTTTCCACATATCTCTCGTACAAAGAAGGTGGAAGTGAACATATTTGCACTTGAAGATCACATTATATGATATTTGCATACTGTGTGGTGCTATGTCTGCCCACAGTTTTTGGCACTGTAACGAATGCTATGGGGGAACAAGAAGGCACAAGTCCATTGGCTCATTTCAGAAGTCTGTGATACTTTATCTTGCAAAACAGGCACAACAGTATCAGCTTCCAGTAATGACAACCTTGTTCAGTGTGTACACACCCTGCTGATGACTACTTCTATTTTGATTACAACCGCATTTTTGTATTAAAGGAATGTCAAAGCATCAACAATATTCTGTGCTTCTGCTATTTTGTGCACATTTTCCACGTGGTGTAGATTTGCAAGCTGCACAAGGTGCTTAGCCCTGCACATAACTGCTCCTACATACTTGCACACAGCTACTGAACTCAGCGCAGGATTCAAAATATAAAATTACGTGCTAGGGATCTATGTACACAGGTGTACAAATACTAAACATATAAATAATTAGCACAGACTACTGAACTCTGCATGTCTGTCAAAATACAAATAACACAGTAAGGAGCTATGGGCAAAAGTGCACTCTGACAAATCGTATGCTTCACAGGAATGAAAGAATTACAAGAGATCATGTGTAATCTAGGTTACAACTGAAAGCACTGGATAGACAACAGAACTATGCATATCCCTTTGCATGGAAAGAAGACTTCTGGTTACATCACAACAACGTGCACATATTACAAACTTAGTCTCGCTGCCTGCTGCAGTGCCTTCTGACGTAACGTACTACTTCATACTTCCTCATTCTTTTCTCGTGCAAACCAGAACAGTCGTACCCTCAGAAAAAAGTGAAATAGATCAGCATACGCGGATGAAAAACACAAACTCAATGTCTTTGGCACAAGTATGTCCAACGCTTCACACAGCTTGGACCTGACCCCTTGGGAGGTGAGGAATGTCTTAACGTTGGCTTTGAAGGCTTCCTCACACGCACCCACAAACGTCGCAAAGGCAGGAAGAGGAACCGACAGCTCCAAAGTCAGTGCTGTCCACACTCTTGACACTCAAATAAAGCAATAGCTGGCTACTGTCCTGAAATGTGGCATTCCCCCGAGGAATGTCCCAAGTTGGACTTGGTGGTTTGAAATTGAAAAGACGACGATGAAGAAGAAAACGGCTATGAACAGTCACAAAGTGCGCAGTCAACGTACAGCAAACTCGTAGCTAACAACATGGAGAGCGACAGGAAGCGGAAGAGTACTCGGCTCTGTCTATAATCTTACGTATTACTGGCAGACCGCGCGAATTGCTACGTTAAAAACATGCATGTTGTATTAGTACAGACATTATCCGCGCCTCCGATTAAATTATTTTTGTTTACCTTCGTAGTTTGCCCCTCAACAACCATGCTCGCATGTGTATCATGAAGGGCGCAGAGTTGCTAACACATTTTTCGTATTTTTTCCCGTCTTCGCTACCATTTATATTTACCTTGGTCGTGCTCGACGACATACTTTTCCGATTCGTTCTCATATTGAATAAACAACACAGAACTGCCAACAAACGGAACAACACCGAACGACAAAATAACAAGGGCGCCGTCATATACACGAACACATTCAGGATCAGGCCTGCTACGAGTACAGAGGGCACGCCATCTTAGTCGTCGTCACGGAGAGGAAATATTCCTTGCGAATAATGTTATTAATGCCCGCGAGAGAGAAGTAAAGAAGTAAAAAGTAGAGAAGTAGAGAAGTAAAGAAGTAAAAAGACCAGTACATTAAACTAAAACAAGAACTAAATTTCAGCAAACCTTCCTAGTACATAACTAAGCGAATTTCGGAAAATTTATCCAATCCGACCCAATCCAATCCAGCTGCTTGACGCGGTTAGACGGTGGGGCGAAGTGGTTTCTGCCGGTTGTTTTTGGTACTGTTCTTTTATTCGGATTTGGTGAACCATAGCGTACGTGTGTGTGGAGTCACAGACTTGCCGTGGCAACTGGCAGCAGTCGTCCAAAGAATGAAGCTTTTACTTAATGTAAATATTTGCATCCGTTGTTGACGAAGCGAGTTGCGGTTTTAAGCTTAGGTGTTCGTTGTAGGCCCAATCTCATTTAACGGTTTGCTAGCATTTTCGCAGGAGCATGCCTAAGCACAGGGACAAGCACATTAGCCAGAAGGCGTCGGTACAAGCAAGAGCTACAATGTCACTCCTTGGCGATAGTTCCCGGCGTGTTAACGTCGCGTGTTGCTCTACTGTACGCGATAGTACCTCTGCCCTGCTCGAATGTGAAACTCGACATCTCCCCGAATCGGTAGCATGTGCTACAACGAAGCAGGGGCCCATGCCCAACCCTAGTAACGATCATCGTGAAACCCCTTGCTTAGCGATATTCGAAAGTGTGGGTTTTGGATTGGATCGAGAATCACCAGAACGCGCCGCCAATGAAAGTGAAACCAATGACAGCGGCTCAGAAGGTTCGAGAGCTGCGTTTCGCCACTCTGACAGTTCAAAGACGTCCAGTGATTTATCTCGACACCTCCGAGCATGGGCCATAGAAAGTAACGTAGCATTATAATGTTACGTATGGGTAACCGTAGTTATAACTACCTACTATAGTTATAACCTAGTTATAACTACGGTTACCCATCTTCTCCACATACTTCAGCTGCATAGTTTGCTTCATTGATCTGCTACGTGATGACCGAACGCTTCTTGGAACACCTAGGAACGCTGCCACCTGTATCTCGCGGGTATGCCTCCCGGCAGATATTGTCATTTTGGGTTAGCTACTAATCTTGAACGTATCCTTAAAGGTGCAGGTCAGCTGCATGAATTTATGTCACTTTAGTTCAGTATGGCCGGGCTGCCTCTTACTAAGAGTTCTAAGTGTGAGTTATGGCCAATTCAGTGCTTGCTGAAATGACTTAACAGTATTCCACCGTTTCTATTTGGTGCATATTATGGGCCTTTGAAACCACCTGTCAATGTGTACTTAAAGGGACCGAAAAGTGAATATAAACCTATCGAAACTTTATGTTCAGCGAAAAGCTTGAACCTTCAAAAGTTCAAATATCAAAGAACTCCGCCGAAATCGCTGTAGTTTTTCTGTAATCGAATTTTCCATAATTGCATGTCCAGGGACCTAGTAGGAAACCGAGCAGTATGTCAACAATTGCATGACCCCGCGCCATCTGTCGAGGACGCATGTAATACGCGCATTTCCGGGCGCTAATCCGGCGAAAACGAAAATGGCAGTGGGCATTTGTGACCACTTTCTAAGTCGAGAATGTCGAGCCTCTTGAACATGAGTGCGCTGGAATTCCGCATTCGAGAACTGTCGCTCACACAGAACTGTTGTTCGTGCGTTAGCGTGCTGGAAAGTGTGTTCTTCGCAGCAGAAGATTCCTCGTCCAGAGATTAATCGGAGTCACATTCGTCCTCAGCAGTAGCTCACCGTGCCGTGAACACGGACTGCTTTGTGAAATTTCCATGTATCAGGGAGAAGCACTTGTGTAAGCCGAAACAAGCGCTGTTTTTTCGTCGTGCAGGTGTTCATGTGTGAAAGGCAAACCGACGGATACTACGGATGGATA
Source organism: Ornithodoros turicata (assembly GCF_037126465.1). Taxonomy (NCBI): domain Eukaryota; kingdom Metazoa; phylum Arthropoda; class Arachnida; order Ixodida; family Argasidae; genus Ornithodoros; species Ornithodoros turicata. The sequence continues at coordinate 97,510,001 of NC_088201.1, read as the reverse complement.
CTACGGTTTTTGCTGCCGAGAGGTAGAGAATGCGTGTGAAAAGCAGACAGACGATTGCATCAGAACTAACGAATATTTCGAAATTCTGTCCCTTGACACTGAAGTACTGCAAGTGTCTTTTACATACATCCGAGAAACCGAAGAGCACGGCAACGTACACGGCAGCGCCGTGTGGTCTTTACGCGCTACTTGAACGGCAAACTGGACGGAAAACCCTTATTTCTGCAGGAAATTCCGTTATACCACCTGTCGGCCATTCACAAGGATATGGGGTGCTCCGAGAAAATACAATAGAAAATACTCCACTGGATCTCGATCTGCGTCATGCATGCTATTAGGGATGCTTTCCCATCAGTGCGCTGACCTGTAGAAATGTTGTCAGCATATTTTCATTTCTTGTTTGCTGCAAGTTTTTCTCATTGCTTTTTCTTTGCTGTCACAGCATATTATAATTTCTAGTTTGTTCCTGGAGGTTTAAGTAACCTGTGGGCATAGATGTAGTTGTAGGTTATACTCATGTCCCACTTGTATATGTGAGGAGTAAGTAAGACAATTGTCATCAGTGTCATTCAGCTGAACTGTGTTCATAACCTTTTAGTATACTTCTTAGTGACCACGTTTCCAAATGTCAACTAATAATTGAACCAAGATTCGGATTTACCACTTAATTAACTCTGTTTTGCTAAACGGAGTACTTGTAACTGATTCATTATCACGTCGCCAACTAACATTTGTAAAGAAGGACTTGAGGGCTGACTTCAATTATTATTAACCCTTGATCTGGGTTCAAAGTTAACCATTGAAGTGCATAGTACTCCAAAATGGCTAAATAATTTATTGCATAAGTTCTCTGTTACTGTAACTGAGATGTAGTTTTGTAAAGTACTTTTGGCAGCTCTGCAAATTGAAACTGGCTTCAGTGTACACTACAAATGCATCGTAACATTTAATTGAAATATAATATAAGAGCAGAAGCAACATTTTGTCACAATTCAAACTATATATTTCTCTTTTACTGTCCAGGGATTTAGGAAATAGAGTAGGACTTCCTGCCCTCTGATGTTTTGACGTACTTGATAGAGTTGTAAAACCTGCAACAAAATAAACAAGAGAAGTATAAACAGTTTCGTCTTTCCCTTTTGAATTTAACAAGCTAGTTATATTTTACCATTTGTTCACTTTCGTATGCTCTGTTGGTGAAAAGATTACAGGAAAAATGATGCTGCAGATCAAACAATGACCTGTCATCTTCATGAAGATCAGGACATTTCTTCAGGCATGTTAAGTGAGACAAAAGAAATGTACAATGAAGGTTGTACAAAAACAGCAAATATCCGTCGACTAAAACTTTATATATGTGAATGTTACCACATCGTCTAGTTTCCATCCAAAAGTAGGACTAGGCAAGGTTGTTTGGTAGGTCGTTGGGATGTTGATGTGCTATACCGTTAGAGCACATCAATATAGATGAGGGGCAAACACAGTAGACAGCGTACTGGCTGCAAACTCAAGTGAAGATTTATTCAACAGAACAAGAAACCGAAAGCATGAGTAGAGAAAAGCAGTGCCCATGCAGTGTACGGTGAACCATATTAGTCTCTGAGAAGGTAGGATCGGAAGAGCAATAAAGAGAAATGACAGTTGCGTCCGAGATAGGGGAACTCTGCAAATTTAGGACCAATATGATGTGGTAACCTTCCATGCCTCACTGCAGCTCTGACACACATTGAACAATTCCAGTAGTTGTGGCTTCAAAGACAATGAACGTTTGCTGTTGCACTGGGTATTCAAGTGTAGAGGATGCATCTCTAGAAAATTAATTAGCGTCCCTTAGTCATAAAGTCATAACTCCATCTCAACAGGAAGTATTCTCGTACCCTTCAACAAGCTAGTAGTTCTCATCGGTTTCTTCTCCTCTTGTTGACGTCATACTAATGTTCTGCACCTGTCCAAAGACTCAAAAATGTCACAAAGTCTGCAACACGTAACAAATCTAGTGATTCCATCTGTGGACTTTGCATACCTGCTTTCAGCTATTTCTGTCATGTCAACTTGAGTGCCTGGATCACACATACGAAGCAGTTTTGCGCCACCTGAACACTGGAAGGCCCCTAAAATTAAATGTGTTGATGTTGACAATGTTGAGTACGGGACAAGTAGGATAACATAAGTTAAATGGAATACGTCGTCGCTATATTATAATTTATACATGTGTGACGCCTGTACATACCTAAGACGTTGTGTTGAACTCGTCACCTCGGTGAAGCAAAATCACTGGGTACTCAGCATCAGTGTGCTTCGGACGTCTTCGCAATTCGCCTTCTACGGCATCTTCGTAGTCATCGGCAGCAAAATGAGCTCAGCACATACCACACGACTGCTACGTCTAATAACCGAGTGTTTTGAACCACATTCGTTTTCGCGCACTCTCCTGTTGAATCTTGTGGTAGGAACGCCTGCCGTCGATGGTGAACGAACATGATTTTTGCATTCCCGAACACCAAAACTGCACCAGGCATAAGTAGGTCTCTCGAATAATTGACACAACAACCACGAACATGTCATTCACTTCTCTGCGCGCGACCAACACGACCGCCCACGACGTAAACAATAAACGCGATAACACAGACGGCCTTGCAGATGGCGCGGCGGATCGTAGCTCGTAGCGGCGAAGTAGCTGAATGCTTTATTAACGTAAACACTATGGAAGTGAGCGTCATTTTTAGAATAGTGTTTAGCTGTAAGATAATGTGCGTCAGCTTTGTTTTCTACAAAATTAACTCCCACGTGATAAGGGTTGACCAATCCCTGGGAGCCCTGGACCTGAAACCCAAGTTGCTCTTTTTCGCCGTTCGCTGGCAGCACCGTCCATGTTCCGGCAATCTTCAAAATATTTATACGTAAAAAATATGCCGAATTGAGAAGTAATGCTTTCTGTGTCTTATCAAACAACGATGTTGTGCACGACAGTGGGCAAAAATATGGGGTTTATTTTTCACTTTTCGGTCCCTTTAAGGAAATTCGTTGATGAACTAAATGCACCTCTGCAGAGTGGGCTCACAATAAATGAGACTGTCATAAGGGTAGAGGTTGACTCGATAAGATGCGATGCACCAGCCCGCTCCTATACAGGGATGTATTTATATACAGTATTTAAATACAGGCAAGAAAAATGTATTTATATTTAAATACTGTTTTAGGCGTATTTATATTTAAAATACACTTAAATACGCATATCTCATCCTCCCGTATTTGTGGGCTTCTCTCGAGTCCCACATTGTTAGCCTCCAGCGATGAAGGGTATCTTGGTTAGAGGCTACAGGTCACTCATCTCGTGTGTTCAGGGATTTCCGTCCTTCTAGAAAACAGCACAATGTGCGAATGAGGATATCGCCACTCCCGTTGCAGCGGACTGGACAGGACAGACAGACAGGACAAGAACCGACAACGACGACTCAAAACCAGCAAATGAACAAATGAACACTTTATTCAACATAGAGAAAGTGGAAGAAGCGATAACGAGTTCATTAGCTGGTTTTGAGTCGTCGTCAGTTCTTGTCCCTTTACCGTCCTGTCTAATACCACCTCGCTGCTCCTGAGACTCAAGGAGACGTTTCGTTCATTGGAAAGTCGGTCCACGCAAGATGCTGAAATCATCACACTGCATCACGGAAAAATAAAGAAATATGTGGGCATTGTGTGCAGCAGAGATGCATCCATAGGTGGCTCCATTTATTACATAATTTAAAAGAATAATGTGCCCGGACGGCTCAAAGTATTTACGGAAGTAGTTACAGTATTTAAATACTGTCTTAATGTATTTATATTTTGTATTTAATTACTTTCATCATAAAGTATTTATAGGCAGTATTTAAATACATGAAAACATGTAGTATTTTGTATTTATATTTAAATACCCGAAAAGTGTATTTATGCCCATCCCTGCTCCTATATCCATTATGCTCGTATATCCATTCTTATGAAACCTGAGCTCTGCCATGCACAGTCAGACTATGCTGCTACTTTGTTGGCACACTTTGTTCGAACCTCTGCTGACATTTTTGCGGAGCATTTTGTTTCGTACAACGTGCATGGTCCGCTGCACTTGGCAGGTGATGTGAGAAACCGTGGTCTCTTAGACTCCTTCAGTGCCTTCCCGTTTGAGAATACCATGACCAATAATCTGTGACAGGAACTTGATTTGGCTTCACCTATACACTCCCGGGCTGTGCAGGGTAGCTAGGCCTTAGGATAGACTGATAGTAGCAATGAAAGATGTCGGCATTCCGTTCGGGTGAGTGCCGCCGTGGGAACGTTTCGTCTGAGCGGCGTTTTCACACAAAAATGTGAATCGTGCGTATTTGTATGCCCGAACTAATGTCAGTGAGTAGAACGCTGTGCGTTGAAGGACGTACGGCGAGACAGTTGTCTGTGTTAATAGGATGCATTAACTTAAAACTAGTTTCATTCCTGTCGGTGATGAGGACGCCCATATACTAGTTGTAACTTAGCATTTTATAGAAAAGAAAAGAATGCATGAGGTAAAAGTTGTAACCTGGTTGCATGATGCCAAGTTTTATTTGCGACCCAGGTCGCTGGTGCGCATAAGCTATTATCAGCTGAAATATTTATTTCCGCTGGATAAATTGTCAGACTTAGGAACATTTTTCAAGGCCTTTCAACTCTTTTACTATCAATGTTCCACACCTGAAACCTCACGCCTCTCAGCAATGCACTTTCAGATTTTCTATCATCGCAGCTGCCGGCTTCGCGAGAAGGCACACGATCGGCTAAAGGAAGCAGCAGCGAGAGAGGAGCCCGCAGCTAGAACACAGTGCTATCACCTTTTTCACCTTCACAAGCTTATCTCTTGGCGGCAACCAGCAGGCTATTTTCGCCTTATCATGCTGGCAGCTGAAAAATGAGCACGCCGGATGAGCGGTGATTGTCAGCGGCAGTGTTAAATTTTTGTGGATAACTTCCGAAAACCGCATACTCATTAGTGAAACGGTGTGACCGAAATCTGGGGCTTTCTACTTGAAGTAATAAAAGACATTTTCCTCACTTTGTAGATTTCTCTCAGCCTAAATAGGTCAAATGTACCGAATAATGGAGTGCAATGATGCACACTACTGATTTAGGTAGCAGACACTTCTTAGCTAACACCTTACAAACTTCAAATTTTTATCTTGTCAACTATCCCGTTGTCTTCGTTTCAACTTGACAGTATCACGTACAACGGCGTGTTTGGACGTCGAAACACTCGCTACTTGGTATGCTACAGATAATGCTTCGTGGAGGTTCCACTTAAGGAATTTTTCTTAGACACGGAAAGAATCGTGGCACAATGGTGACACCTGTGCACAGCTTTCCCGGTTTATTTGTACGTGTTATTACGTTAGGACACAGTACATTAGAATACAGGTTCCTTATGAACGGCATTTCGACATTAATATGCATAATCACAGGACCGACAAAGAAAAAAACTAGCACCTTGTCTCACGAAGCTCAATGAATACCTAGCACACAGATTGGACAAATGCATGGTACGATCATCTGCATGACTGTGGTCCTACAGCCCAAGTTTGACAGCACAGGATGTAATTGGCTGCGCCGGACTCTCTACCAGAACGTGTTGGTGGCCGAGCTGGGTGGGGTCGCCTGAGAAATTTCAGGGGGGGTGCTGCAAAAATGTGGGGGTTGGGGGTGTAGGGACATCCCTGACACCGTCAACTTAGACACTGTCCCTCAGTGACCGTCGCGGTACCGGGAGCACATTGTTCGTGCTTGAAGTTGTTCAAGCAACGCAGATATTTTCGCATGCTCGTGGACGCCATGGTATCACTGACACTGAGGGGCGAGCAACAGAAACCGATCGATAAGTAATGAATAACTACCGATGCATGTCTCTCTCGAAAAATGCAGTTGTACCCGTTAAACTATTTATTTGTGTATTCCGTGTATCCAGCATTGCCCGCAGCGTATGGTTGACCACCAACAACAGCCTTTTCTTGGACAATAGTCTACAGTAAGATCCACTTTAACTGACCATTCGGCCATATTATATCAGAATAACGCCACGCATGCAGCTTCCATAGATTCCGGCAGTCCTTTCGCACACGTACGTAGTTGTCAAAATCAGGTTGTGAGGTCTACTGCTATAGCCTGTATCTCCTTCGTGACACGCGCTGTAAACAAGTTCTCCAAGATTTCAAGTCTACATATCCTAATGTACCTGTCGTCCAAACAATTTCCACCTACCATCGGAACTGTCGGTTCCCTGAATGCACGACGTTGTCGAATGCACGTGAGGGGAGCTACTTCCGCAGCCGATATCTCCCACGTTACTCGCGTTATGAAAAAAGTTCTCCCGGATTCTGGGACTACATGACTTAAGGTACCTGCCGTCCAGATCATTTTCCTGTAGACGCAAAACTGTCGGTTCCCTAGCGGTCACCTTTTCCCCATAGAGATCAATGTGTGTTAGCGATGGTCATTGGGGAACCAAGACGAATGGTGCTATCGTCATCAAATTTTGTGAAGGTAGTCACCATGAATCCTTCACTTTATATGCGGGAGAACTTTGCCGTCCTACGTACGCGAACAGAATTATAGCCAACATTGTCTGCCGAATACATGTATTTCCATGGGGCCTGTGCTTCAAGCTTCCCCTGATGACCAGGCGAATGTGGTGAAGTGTGCTTTACGTTTTGGCGCAGATTGTTGGGAATGATATGAAGGCACTCAAGAGGCAGCTAAAAAAACCAGGGGCAACGTTAACACAGCTCTATAAGCGGCGCTCTGAGTATCTGCTTGGTGATGTGAGGTAAGAGAAAAAAAAGGCAAAAAAGACTGGCTTTTGTGATCCTCGCAATTCCTGCCCACTTCCCTCTGAATGTAGACAGCCCCAGTACGAAACGTTTGCTTCCCATGACTTCACCTTAAAGACGAAGGTCCCTGACAGATAATGTTCAGTAAATGGCACATTAGTTGAGGCACATAACTTTGCAGTGTGCAGACTGTCTGAGGAGCTTTGTGTCATCGACTATGAACTCGTGCGAGAGCGTGATTTCTACCTGAAACCGTTTCCCCTTCCTCGTTAACTGGAATCTCTATTGTCTCTCGAAAGGCTCTCACTTGCTCAGGCTCTGGCCACTTCCACAGGTCCCAAGGGTTTTGTATCTGCCACATTGAGCAAATTTGGTTGCAATGCCCCTTCTGCATTTGCAATAAGACATTCCTGGGCATGTGCTTGCAGTACTGCACATCATTGATAATAATCGCATCTAAACAAGTGATTTTTTTTCTATTGCATGTGAACTGAGCATGTCATGAAACCAGTTCAAGTGAACTGACTCAGAACAGCATTATCGGAATATAATTACACTTTGTAAGACGTATCGTGTGATCAGAAAGCCTACGGAACATGCCACCGGCGTAACTTCCCCTGGATGAATGTGATATTCCATTGGCAGGACAGTAGTGGCTAAGCGAATATAAAAACAGTCCACTCTTGATTTTGTTTCACAGTCGCCCGCAACCCTCCAATGGGAAGGTTCCGAAGTTTTAAGGAAAACCCATCGGCCGGGGATTGACCAAGGCCCCGACCGCCACCCTTCAAAGCGTCTACCCTTCGCCTTTCATCCCCTCAGCATGGTACGGTAACACCTTATGACTGAGGGCTGGGGTACTGGGGGCATAAGCATACGCTAATGCCCCCTGCGGGGAGTCATATACGTACTAACAATGTACATATTACACCATGTATGCCTATATCGCAAGAAACGGCGGATAGCGCGCGTTAGCAGACCTTGTGCTGCGAATGCAGTACCCGCCTACGTCCTTGCCTACGTTGGAATGCACACATACAACATAACACGACGTAAGTATGTGTGCTATAGACAATTAACAACTGCACAGTTCTAGACTGTATTAATTCGCCATTACTACAGCAAATTGCCACAGTGCAATGTCATTACGGTAGTGGGAGAAATTGCGCAGAGTTGCCCGGATGTCGCAACTTGGTAAGGAAACGCGGGGAAAAGAAAAACAAGAACTTTATTTTTAAGATAATGAATGGGGAGTTTGATCGCTAGGGGTCATACTCTACCCCATGGCTGATGGTGATGTGGGGAATGAAATACTGAGCCCTTTCTAACAGTGTAGTCCAAAAGCGCCCACCTAATCTTGTCACGGTTTCGCGTAGTGCACATGAGTTCATTTTCTTCGTGCGGTAGCAAACAGCAACGATACAACAAAAGTACGACAACCACCACCACTTCCTCAAATGAACCACAACCCCGAGTTTCGGTTTCGTACTCGCAAAATGAAACACTCGTGAACAGTGGAGAGGCAGTGGTTCGGTCGGTTGGGTTGCTCCTGTGGCAAAAAGGATGGCGGCGACGCGACTATGTGCAGTCGTAGGATGCTACTGAAAAGTGGCGCCCCTAATGTATAGTTTGGCCTCTATGAATGAATACTGCCGTCTAAGTTGTCCGTACGTTTCTCCCTCGCAATCCCTAGCTCATGGCTGCATGCTAATCTCCGACCGCAACCCTTCGTCATTTTGACGTAACCGTGACGTAAAAGATTACTTTCAACGCTTAAAAGTAATGTACCGAAAGAGGGTCGACTACTTTGAGCTACGACGAGTTTAGTGATGAGTCCGCATGTGGACCTTCATTTATGATGTAGTATAAAGTCTGTATGTGCTCGCGACAACAAAAAAATCACATCTTTCTTCGTTTTTGTTTAATAATGATAGAAAACGTCGCTGCACAGTGGTGGTGGTGTTGAAAGGGCTCGCCGTTGTCGGCCTCACAGCGGTGGGCAACGTCACGACTGACGCCCTTGGGGAATGTGCGTGCTGGGCCGGCTGGGTAATAGTTTCTTTGCGCGGATCTCGCCTCGTATGCGTGAAAGTGGCGCGCTTTTCTAAGCGTCGTACAATCGATGTTGTTGCAATCAGATGTGTGCACACAACAAATTCATCGATGAAAATTCGCTGTTTGTGGAGGAAAAAGTATCAACGATCATTTACGGTATCATTACCACCCCTACAGCCCATGTGCAAAAGAAGCATACTGGAATGCGACTTCTATAACATCATTTCACATATCGAGCACAAGAACACACACAAAAAAAAGAAAATAAGCTCAGGCTCATCATTTAAAGCACGAACCGATTCCTTATAATCGCGTTCGCGCCACAGCGTCCGTTCGATATCCCTTGTGAGTTTTTGCCGCCTCTGCCTGCCGCGTGCCATCGGTGCCATCTCACGGCCGCACACTGCTATTATAAATGTCAAGTACAATCACTGCTTCACACAAACATTGCTGTTTTGCACATCTGTACGTCATGAAAAATGACACCAACAAAAAAAGGAAATTACGAGCGTCCGGGTTTTTTCGCACAGTTCCCACGAAATCCAGTTTTACGCCAGAAGAGGTTACGCCAGGTGTGGCCTTCAGGTTCGCTGGGGGAAACTTCAGTCTCAGGGGGAAACACCGATAAGGCGTGTCGCATCCCAAGATAACACGTTGGGCCATTGGTTGATAAAAGGTGTCAATCGCTCTTAATGTTCAAGCCTTTTCTCTTCTCTCGTACTCTCTCTGAATGCCCGGCATTTGACGTTCCAGTGACAGTAATTACTCTCCTTGAAGGGCACTATAATCGTGTGAACGAGTTGTATTTGGCAACGCCATGGTATCGTATACAGACAGTAGGTACGTACGTAAGACTTAGGCATAAATGACAACTCTCGCGGCAGATACCTGATGAACGTATTTGCCGAAATTATACATTGTGGAGAGAGCAAGCACCAGATACAAGAACAAGCAAGACACTTACATAAGGGCATATATGGCTTTTGAGAGCTCAAGAGCAGGACGATGAGTTGCTTGCACACATCATCTGACTACGTCATTATTCTGCTGGATCTGGATGTTGGTTTCAGCAGCTTGGTTGCTTCTATTATCAACGCACATTTCCACACATTCCACAGATACTATAGTTTTACACGTAACATCGAACAGACCATAACTTTATTCAACACAGAGATCATAGAACTGCCTGACTGACCTCTACATTGCTCGCCACGGGTGAACAAGTACACTGCAAGATGGACAAATCCCGGGTTGAGGTGTTCTGTGGTCAATGGTCAATAGTCTTATGGCCAAAATGAGACCATTCCCCACTAATCAGTGAGAGGGGTTGCAATATCATCATCCCACATAAACTTAAAATAAGCTTCTTTGTACCAATGTGTGTTTTACAACCAATACAGGAATAGAAGTATAAAAAATGGGCACCGTGAATGCCGAAACTCGTGCAGCTCTGACGTCACAGCCCCTACGGCTATCAATGGGATTGGCTGTGAGGTCAGTGACATATGTGCTTTAGTCGGGCATCTGTTCGAGGGCTTTTATCTCGCGAAGCATGACACGTACAAAAGAATTATTTTTTATCAGTGCCACAGAAAACTCGTGTTTGTTGCCCCATCCACACGCTGCTATAGAAGCCATCGATTAATGGCGAATGAGACAGCGAAAATCCTAGGTATGAGACTGCTTGTACACATTCACTGAAGCCTTCTGTTGTCCACTTGCGGTTAATGCTTAGCAGGGTTGGCAGTGTTTTAGTGGCTCATTCACTGTATCTCTTGCGGTGAGCTTGTGTAGCCCCTTCCTTCTGCTTAGAGTCTCACGAACAGCCAGCGTACACAGAGATCAAGCACAGTGCCAGTAAGCTCATGGACATAACGTGGCGTGAAAATTAGCGTTATTAAAATGCCTAAAACAGAAAGAACCGGCTTGCGCAATAAAGGAACAATGAAATTTTACATTTCAGTAGTTTTCCCGAATGCAGTCCTTATGTGTAGATACAATATGCGCCACACATATAAGCAAGAAGAAGATGGGAGTGGTGCTCTGATATCTGACCACATGACCTAGAAACAGCATTGAGACGAGGAAACTTGTGGGGCACACAATGACTGGATGTCTTTCAGAAAGGGGGTATATCCACTATCCCCTCCAATTGTTTGAATGTTTCAGTCCCTGTAAGTGAGGAATGCAGGACAATTGCTTATTAATTCCTGCTAGCTTGAAATATTGTAAATCACCTTCATCGAGCCAAAGCTGCCCTCCAGTGTATCGATGTGCACATCTTGCACGAAGCCTTAGATGCTCATGAATATGTAAAGGAGCACCACGATCCAAATATCCATGATGCGCCACAGTATCGTGAGCCACTTTACCAGGACCAGCTTCCCATTATCATTGCTTGTCCATGCGCGCCAGTAGAGGCGGTTTACAATGCTGTGCCACCATTTTTGTAGCATGGGATGTCGCTTCACCAGTGCTGCAGCATGTATCCTTTCCCTGGGGCCTGAGCAAAGAGAGGCAGATATTATACTTATACCTGTTAAGGCTAACGTTGCTACAAATGTGCAAAAAATATCTACACGTCTAAGGGCTACAAATGTGATTCACAAGGTTAACAGCAAAGCTTGGCCCCAACTGTACGCCTTCTAAGAGGAAATATGTTGTCAACCAATATATACAGGCTGGCCTGGAGATGTGTGTTAGGGTTATAAGGGTGTGTACTACAAAGAAAGTGTGGGTTGTTACCTCTTGCAACGTGCCACACGTCGGAGCGATGATTCACAGATGGATGAGTCTTTTTCATGAAGGACTCCACCTAATTGTATCTATCGGTAATTAGTATGCTGAGTGTCATCCATTGCCGGTCAAGGTACTCAAGCACCCTTTGAAGGCCTGTCAATTGCTGGAGTCAACTTCAAGGAACTAGAAGAACACGTCCAACAAACTCCCCAAAGCAGTCGCCGAACACTTTAACGTTCCTGGTCACAATTTTGACAACATTAAACCATATATTATAGAAACCGGGTTTAGATCCACACGTGACAGACGTGATAGGGAGTCTTATCTCATATACAAGTTCAACGCTCTTCACCCGTCCGGTATCAACAAATCACAAGGCACCCTAGAAACACTTCACAAATAAAATATGCTTTTCCCTTTTACCCCCATTATCATCCGTTATGTTCTGCGGAGGAGGAGGAGGAGGAGTGTCGTTGGGAGGGACCAGAGAGGTCTGCCTGCCTGATTAGGCGGCATGTTTCTCGGGAAGGGAAAGGTGGTGGAGAGGAGGAGAGGAAAGGGTGAAGTGGAAGACGTGGGGAGGATAGCTGCGCCCGTGGACCGACTTCAGGGGAACTGTGCCGGCATACGCCTATTACACATCTGAGGGAAACCCAGGAAAACCCCCAGACGGCACAGCCGGCCCGCGGATTCGAACCGCGGACCTCGCAGTCTCCAAGCGCACGCGTTACCACTGCGCCACCGGAGCTGGTGTTATGTTCTGCATGGCCACTGCTTTCTGCATTCTTTATTGCATGCCACAACTTTGTATTGCAAATATTATTTTAAAAAAAAGAAGAAAAATTTTGCTTCTTCTGGAATTTTCCCCACGTAACCACTAACCTCCTTATCTTTCGCTATGCTTGCCAATTCTTGCCTGTTGTCCCGTTTCGTCCACGTGTTCGTGAACCTTCCATTTTCTGTAACCGGTCTGTAGCCTAGATCACTACGTTCACATAATCCCCTCCACACCCTAACAAAGCAGCCATTCACTCCGGCCGTAGAAGCCCGCACGGACCCTTTCTTCCCTCCGGGCTGTTGACCCACAATTCGCATGAACCTTTAAACACGTCACGCCTAACCCTTTAAATACCATGCCAATGATGAGGACGGTGCCCAGAAGAAGAACAGTCTCTGTTCGAAATATCGGCGGCTTCTTTCCTGAGGCAACTCCCTTCCTACATCTCTACCGGTTCGCTGGATTTCTACCCATCTAGAAGAACACAATGGAATTTGTGGCACGTGATAACCTTACATTACAATTTGAACACACAGCACTCACAGACACAGCCCGGCTTTTAAACTGGAACAATAATGCTGTCACGTAAGTGGTAAATGGGGCAGTTCCACGGGTGGGAAAAGACTGTGGGTAATCACAGAGAAGTCAAGAAATACACAGAGTGCCTCAAAACTGGAACCCTGAAGTTGTTGCTGATTTCAGCTGCTGTGACTGTTTCGTCTCCTCTGTGCCCAGGCTCAGGCTTCTTCAAACTCATCTAATTCCGCAACCAACTTCTGTGAGAAACTGCGTAGTTTTACAATCAACCGCGGACTATAGGGCTCAGCAGCCCCGCATTTGTCGCTCACATGTTCATATTGTGTGAAAGTTCGTGCGGACACTTATCTGCAACTTTCGTCCCTTGCTGCTATATTCTTTGTCGTCGTCGAACAAGGCAGGTGCCGCATCCCTTTTCAGCGACTTTTCGAGTCCGAATCGGCCGTCAGGTGAACGACCTTGTAACATTCTGATGCAAAATGCGTGGAGTACACACGATTGTTCCCTTGGTAAATTCACAGCACTCAACCACTGGTTTCGTACCACCAAATCACGCATTAAAGCAACTGGGAACTTGGTACGAAACATCTTTGTTGTTAGCGTACCTGCTCGTACGGCGAGGAGCACGACATTCTCACAACGTGACACCTTAGACGAAGTTGTGTGTACGGACCAGCCGAAGGAAAACGGTGGTGATCCAATTAAGACGAAGAGAAGGGTGCTCGTACGTACGGGCGACTCTCGATTTCGCTTTTAGCCTGAGGAGTGACGATTGCTGCCAATTGCGAAACTGTGAGCAAGTAAACAAGCGAAGACGAGCTAAAGCGAAAGCTGACCGTGACATCAGTGGTTTAAGCGGACGATCGGACGGCAAAACGAAAATCGATTTCTCCGTGAATACAGGGTATTCGGCCAAACTATTTTGGAGGTACGTTCTCTAGGCACCAACCTTTGTGCTTGCTTGCTTTTGTTGTGATCTGTGACAGTGAATTTTCCCCGGAGGTGACCTCTAAGCGTTTTGCTGTCTCCAGTTGTACGTAGACCATAATTTTTGTTTTCTTCTCTATGTCGTCAGATGTGACACTTTCATGCCGCACCTTGCAACTTTTTTTTTACATTTCGCACCAGAACGTGACCAGATTTTGTACCACCAGATGGGCGACACCATATCGTGTTACGTTACAGCCGATGGAGTTGATAAATGTAAGCCGTATGTCTACAAAACTGAGTCGTGAAATGCTTAATCTCCAGGCGAGGCTACACATTTTACTGACAGTCCCGGTACAGTGCTGGACAAAAGTTTACGAGCGGCGTATTTTCTGTGGGCACAGACACCCTAGCGGCGAGCGGAAGCGGGCAAGTCCACGCGTCCAAGCGTTTCGTTTTCAGTCTACTGCACCGAGCACGATTGGCTATCGCGGGAAGGAAGTCTCTCCGCTACCGGAGAGATAACAGGGCGCTAAGATGAATTGAGGTGACAACGGGCTGCAGTGCCTAGCTTTTTTTTATTATACAAAAACAGAAGGGTGTGTACCCTTGAACACACACACGCACACACACACACACACAAAAGCGGCGGGGGAGACAATACTGTCTCAATACTTTGTCGGCCCCCATTTCGCAGCAATAACTGAGGCCATGTGCACAGGAAGGGAAGCGTATAGTCGACGGACAAGGTCCACGTCTTCACGTAGCAGGGATCACTCTGCTATAAATTCCCAGAGTGCGACCTTGCTCCTTGTAGGCGTTCGTCTCTTGCTCATACTATTCTTTAGGATGCCCCAGACGTTTTCGATTATGTTTAAGTCCGGGCTCTGCGCAGGCCATGTCAGCTGCATTACGCTGAGGTCGTCGAAAGGGCGCTGCTCCCCTATGCTCTGGACGGGCCGTTCACGGATGGATGCTACTATTACCAGCATGATGGCAGCTCCGTCCATCGTAGTAAAACTGTCCAACGCCTTCTCGACAACCTCAGCGTAGTGCAGCTGACATGGCCTGCGCAGAGCCCGGACTTAAACATCATCGAAAACGTCTGGGGCATCCTGAAGAATACGATGAGCAAGACACGGACACCTACAAGGAGCGAGGACGCACTCTGCGAATTTATAGAAGCAGAGTGGTCCGTGGTACGTGAAGACGTGGACCTTGTCCGTCGACTATACGCTGCCCTTCCTGTGCGCATGGCCTCAGTTATCGCTGCGAAAGGGGGGCCGACAAAGTATTGAGACACTATCGCCTCCCCCGCCTCTGTGTGTGTGTGTGTGTTCAAGGGTACACGCTCTTTTCTTCTGTTTTTGCCTAATAAAAAAAAGAAAAATACTAGGCACTGCAGCCCGTTGTCATCTCAATTCATCTTAGCGCCCTGTTATCTCTCCGATAGCGGAGAGACTTCCTCCCTGCGATAGCCACTCGCGCTCGGTGCAGTAGACCGAAAATGAAACCATTTTGGCGTTCGTTACACTCGAAATCAAAGTTACCACTACTACCACGGAGGATCGCCACAAGCGCACTCTTCCATCCCCTCTGAGCGAGTGGACACGCCCGCTTCCGCTCGCCGCTAGGGTGTCTCTGCCCAGAGAAAATACGCCGCTCGCGCGTTCCGTAAACTTTTGTCCAGCACTGTACATGAGAGTAGATGGCCTGTGTCTTTTCTGGTAAGAGCTTCATTTCACTGAGCTGCATACGAAAAGAAAACGAACGTTTAGTCTACCCGAATAGAAAGATATATTCGTACTTTGAGGTGACATGAAAGCAAATCTACCCTGCGGCTTCTGCTTTTAGATAACGGGGCAACTTGTCGATATCGCGGTTTCAAGAGCGATCTCCACTGCTATTCACTCGTTATCGCCGTTATTGTTCTCTCTAGATAATACCCCATACGTCTCGGGGGTCTTTTCTAGTGATGGGCAATCCAGTTCACTTTGGTGAACTCGTTCGTACAGTTCAGTTTGGTTCACTGAACCGTTCAAAAGATTCGTTCTTTCGTTCATCTTTCTCTGACGTCATAACATCATGTGACCGATCTCTACGGCGAACCGGCATCTACTTATGTGCAGGGTTGTAGACAGTAACTGAGTAAGAGTTCTATTTTGTGGGCGAGTGTGTTCCATGATGGGGGGGGGGGGGGGGGGGGGTTCGTACAACACATTACCGCGCTAAATCTGACAGTCACCTGCCGGCCATATTGGTCATATGTTGTGATAAGCGAATGCATGTTTATGGGACCGTCACTCGCTGTCATGAAGAAACTGAACCATTCATTCTGCCGCAGTGTAATTCTCTCGTAGTTTACATTTCCTTCAGTACACTTTCCGCTTGCTTCCGCCTCTCAGCAGGGCGCTCTTTGGTCACGCAAATTCACTTTCATAGTTACTTTTTGGTCCCCTTCATAGTAGGTCCATTCTTTTCGCCTGCACCCCGGCCCTGAACTAGTTCAAGCAGTGCAACACTCACACATTCTTTTCGCCATGGACCACGCATGTATTTAAGAACTGCTGATGGGCCGGTGCATCACTTTTCTTTCGAAAAGAATGAACTTAGTCTATACGGGAAACAGCGAGACTCACTGCGACCTGTAGTAAGAATCGAAAGCCACCCACGATCGAGCTTACTACCCGCTCGAGGTAGTGTTTCCGCCGTTCCCGTTGGTCGAATGAATCAATACTCAACTATTCCGGTGCGGGCGCCATCTGTCGGCATTCCTCCGAAGCTTGAATCTGACAGGCCACGAGCTCGATTGGCCACACTGAGAGCTTACCGGTTTGTGATTGGCAAAGCCCCACGACCTGGGATGAATCGGAGAGCACTGAAGCGAGTCGCAAAGCCGGGCATCGAAGAACGATAGAACTCAACTGAATCGAAGGAATAGGAGAACGAGGAGAACCGTTCACTCGCGAGCTGAATCGAAGAGCAACGGAATCGTTTTCTCTCAAACGGCGCACTGGTTCATGGGTTCTTCGGTTCTCCGCGACTCGCTGCGTACAACTGCGTTGTTCTTGCTGGTCTCCTTTGGAATCTTAGCGTTGGTTCACTACGGTGCGTCGATATCGAGCTTTGTGGCGATCGTCGTATGGGTGAAAGTATTCAGAATCAAAAATGTATTTTCTGATTTTTTGTTTCTGATCGGCTCGATCTACGTATCGCTGGTGGTGATCTGCCCTCGATAATTCCAAGTTATTTGTCAGGTATACCGGAAAAGGCCCTTTCTGACTAGTATGTGAGTTGGCGGACATGTTTTTCATGTACGTATTTAGTAATGATCAGTACTTAGAAATCTTAAACCAGTCCCCTGGTGCCTGCCAGCTTCGAATTTGGCGCCTCAGTGGCTACGGTAGAGGCTCCGCATAGAAAACTACAGCTTTTTCCGGCGTTATTAATCCTCCTGTCGTACATTTTAATCCTTATACCATGACATTTAATCCATTTGCCATCGGAATTAATCCTCCTTTCATTATTTTTAATCCTCATTTCACATAATTTAATCCGTTTCTCGTGCAATTTAATCCAAGTGACTATGTGTGGGCTACATGACTTTTTTTTTGTATTTTGGGACAATTCCCATGTGTACGCATATTGCACATGCTTTTCACTAATATTGTGGGTTTGTGCACCATAACGGGGTACTGTGAGACTGTCAATCTGGATTACGGTGTTGTGGGACTATTCCCATGTCTACGAGTATTACCCATGGTTTTCATTAAAAACGTGGGTTTCTGCATTCTAATGCAGCGTTGAAGCGAACATTGAGCACGTCTAATAGAATGTAAGCTCTACGAAACGGAGAGGCGGCAACTCTGTGCTCAGCTGAGTGGTGCTAGCCGACAGACGTTCAACCTGGCTGCAATTCTTGGCCCATGTCAGAGCCATGTCCAACACCGTCGAGGACTTCTGATGTTCTTGGAGTTCCTCTTGGCTACCGGCTTGCTCCAGACGCTGTAGGGTCGACCCCTGCATCTCAAGGACCATTGGCGCTTCTTTCATGTGCTTCTTCCTTTTGTGCGACGTATAGCGTTGCGCAACCAGACGACGGGAGTTCGAGTTGGACTTGCACATAACTTCATTTTCATATTTCACATCTCATGCTTCTCGTGTAATGGGGTAGGGTACTGCTCTCAAGCGGTGAATCACCCCAGGCCATAGTCATGATTTAGTTGTTGTTGTTGTTTGCATTCTAATGGGATACTGTGGGACTCTGTATATGGATTACGATATTGTGGGACTATTCCCCGGTGTACGGATATTACCCATGATTTTCATTAGATATACGGGTTTCTGCACTGTAATGGGATAATGTGGGACTGTCGATCTTCATTACGATATCCTGGGACTATAAGCTAGTCTACGGTTATTCCCAGTACTTTCCATTAAAAACGCGTTTTTTGCACTGTAATGGGATACTGTGGAACCGTCAATCTTCACTACGATATTGTGGAACTATTTCCATGTCTATCGGTATTGCCCCATGCTTTTCATTCAAAATGCAGGTTTCTGGAGTATAACAGGAAGGTGTGGGATTGTCTATCTGGTTCAGGATATTGTGGAACTATTCCCATGTGTGCGGGTGTTATCCATGCTTTTCGTTAAATATGGGGGATTCTGCACTGTAATGGGATACTGTGGGACTATTCCAATGTGTGCGGGTATTACCCATGCTTTTTGTTAAATATGGGGGATTCTACACTGTAATGGGATACTGTGGGACTATTCCCATGTGTGCGGGTATTACCCATGCTTTTCGTTAAATATATGGGATTCTGCACTGTAATGGGATACTGTGGGACTGGCAAGCTTGATTACGATATCCTGGGACTATAAGCGTGTCCATGGGTATTCTCCCTGCTTTTCATTAAAAACACGGGTTTTTGCACTAATGGGATACTGCGGAACTGTCAACCTTGATTATGGTATTTTGAGACAATTCCCATGTCTACGGGTATTGCACATGCTATTCATTAATGCGGGTTTCTGCATCATAAAGGGATACTGTGGGACGGTCAATCTGGATTGCGGTATCGTGGGACTATTCCCATCTCTACGTATTTTACCCATGGTTTTGATTAAAAATATGGGGTTCTGTACCGTAATAGGATACAGTGGGACCGTCAACCTTGCTTGCGATATCGTGGGACTATTCACATGTGTGCGGGTATTAGCCATGCTTTTAATTAAATATGCGGGTTTCTGCACCTTAATGGGATACTGTGGGACTGTCGATCTTGATTACGATATCCTGGGACTACATGCATGTCTATGGGTATTCCCCTTGCTTTCAACTAAAAACGCGGTTATTTGCACTGTAATGGGATACTGCGGGTCTCTCAATCTGGATTACGATATTGTTGGACTATTTCAGTGTCTATGGGTATTACCCATACTTGTACGTATCTTGAGTACGTACTCAAAATACAGTATTTTAAATACTTTTTCCGGTATTTTGGCACTCTACTCAATACTTTTTGTGAGAAGTATTTTTAATGTATTTAAAATACTTTTTTCGGCATTTGCTACTCAGTACTCAAAATACTTTCCTTTCTCGTCAAGCCATATCCAGCACGCTTCCCGCCGTGCCGAGATTTTCAGCTCACTGGAATTTAACCCCCTTTTTCTTCTTTTTCTTTTTTTCGGGAATTCGCGAATCTGTCATTTATCCTCTTGTACAATAGGCTGGTCCCAAGCCTGGCCCTGCTTGTCAATAGCCAACTTCGTCCGAAACCCGTTCCTATTCATATTGCCAGGTGAATCACCAGGGGATTAGGTACAAGGTAATCCCGGCATTTATTTCCTTGGTCATCAAAGCAATAAACACGTGCCAGAGGTTGAAAGACCCGAACCGACATACAGGAGGGATTACGAAGTTTTGGGTCAGAACATATCAACAAAGTTTACTTGGGTTCACCAAAGTTCACCAAGCATTACTTGACACCATGACGTTGCAAATGAAAGATATGCATGACTGATGAAGTTTATTCCTTTCATTTGTAAGCCCACGTTCAGAATACGCGTTTCACTTACTGCTAATACTAAAGTACTTTAAAGAGTATCTTAAATACTTCTTAGAGTATTTAGTACTCTACTCAAATTACTTTCAGTTTTGAGTATTTTGTACTCTATTTTAAATACTTTTTCCGTAGAGTATTTAGTATCTTATTTTAAATACTTTTGCGCAGTATTTTGTACAAGTCTGGTATTACCCATGCTTTTCATTCAAAATGCAGGTTTCTGCAGTATAACGGGATACTGTGGGACTGTCTATCTGGTTTACGATATTGTGGCACTACTCCCATGTGTGCGGGTATTACCCATGCTTTTCATTATATATGCGAATTTCTGCACTGTAATGGGATACTGTGATCCACATAGACAGTCCCATAGTATGTCATTACAGTGCAGAAACCTTCATTTTGAATTAAAAGCATGGGTAATACCCGTAGACATGGAAATAGTCCCACACTATCATAATCCAAATTTACAAACCCACAGAATTCTATTACAGCCCAAAAACCCGCGTTTTTAATTAAAAGCACGGGGAATACCCGTAGTCGTGGGAATAGCCCCACAATATCGTAATCAGGATTCACAGTCCCAGATTATCCCATTACAGTGCAGAAACCCGCGTTTTAATGAAAACCATGGATAAAATCTGTAGACATTGGAATAGTCCCACAGTATCCCATTAGTGCAAAAACAAAAAAAAGAGTTTTTAATGAAAGGCACGGGGAATACCCATAGACATGCTTATAGTCCCAGGATATCGTAATCAAGATTGCCAGTCCCACAGTATCCCATTACAGTGCAGAAACGCACATATTTAATGAAAAGCATGGGTAATACCTGTGCACATGGGAGTAGTCTCACAATATCCTAAACCAGACAGAAAATCCCACAGTATCCCGTTATACTGCAGAAACCTGCATTTTGAATGAAAAGCATCGGTAATACCCATAGATAAAGAAATAGTCCCACAATATCGTAATGCAGATTGGGAGACCCGCAGTATGTCATTACAGTGCAAAAACCCGCGTTTTTAATAAACAGCAGGGAGAATACTCATGGACACGCTTATAGTCCCGGGATATCGTAATCAAGATCGACAGTCCCACAGTATCCCATTAAGGTGAAACCCGCATATTTAATGAGAAGCATAGGTGATACCCGCACACATGGGAATAGTCCCACAATAACGTAAGCAAGGTTGACAGTCCCACTGTATCCCATTACGGTACAGAAACCTGTATTTTTAAGGAGAACCATGGGTAAAATCCGTGGACATGGGAATAATCCCACAATACCACAATCCAGATTGACCATCCCACAGTATCCCATTATGGTGCAGAAACCCGCATTATTATTGAATAGCATGTGCAATACCCGTAGACATGGGAATTGTCTCAAAATACCCTAATCAAGATTGATAGTTCCGCAGTATCCCATTAGTGCAAAAACCCTGTTTTTAATGAAAAGCACGGGGAATACCAATAGACATACTTATTGTCCCAGGATTTAGTCCCTAATATCGTCCCTAATCAAGATTGCCAGTCCCACAGTATACAATTACAGTGCAGAAACCCACATATTTAATGAACAGCGTGGGTAACACCCGCACACATGGGAATAGTTCCACAATATCCTAAACCGATAGACAATCTCGCAGTATCCCGTTATACTCCAGAAACCTGCATTTTGAATGAAAAGCATTGGTAATACCCATAGACATGGAAATAGTCCCAGAATATCGTAATGAAGATCCACAGTATCCCATTAAAGTGCATAAACTCGCATATCTAATGAAAAGCATGGGCAATATCCGTACACATGGGAATAGTCCCACGATATCGTAACCCATATACACAGTCCCACAGTATCCCATTACAATGCAGAAACCCACGTGTTTTAATGAAAACTATAGGTAACTCGTAGACATGGGGATAGTCCCACAACACCGTAATCCAGATTGACAGCCCCACAGTATCCCGTTATGGTGCAGAAACCCACAATTTTAGGGAAAAGCATGTGCAATATGCATACACATGGGAATTGTTCCAAAATACACAAAAAAAGTCATGTAGCCCACACACAGTCACTTGGATTAAATTGCATGAGAAACGGATTAAATTATGTGAAATGAGGATTAAAAATAATGAAAGGAGGATTAACTCCGATGGCAAATGGATTAAATGTCATGGTATAAGGATTAAAATGCACAAGAGGATTAATAACGCCGGAAAAAGCTGTAGTAATGATCAGGGTCACATGACCCACTGACGTCAATGATTCGCGAACGAATCTTTCGAACGAGTCCCTAATGTTCACTGATTTGAACGAACACAACACATCAGGGGCGCGTTGCTGGCGAAATAGTGACATCGTGACTCGTCATCGGCATTCGTGGTCGTGATTTTCTCCTTGCTCAAGTGACGAAACACGAAAGATGGCCAGCAACGCGATATTGACACATCGACATTTAATACCTCCTCTCCGCTTTGTATCATGGCGATAGTCTCGACACCGGATGGTCCCGAGCGAATAATATTTGCGCTTATAAAGCATAAAATGTGCAATGCTTGTAATTTATATTGCTTTAAAATCGTTCTGAAAATAAAAGTACATGACTGTACGATCTAAATACAACGGCTCTGCACCACCAATGCAGACGAACCAATCACAAGACAGCAGTGTCGTCTGCTAAGCTTAAGTTTTGTGCGCGCGGCAACGCTTGACTATTACTTCGGCGCTTTTTGTCAGAAGGATCTTTCTGTCTTACGGAAACATTTCGGGTGAAACAAATCACTGAACTCCGTGTTACACATTGTCACAAACCATTTCCAGCACGCATGTGCACAATATTTTCGTTGCAGTCACAATGTCGATGTCGGAGGCTCAGAAGCTGCTGCTATTATCTTACATGGAGCAGTCCCCAGAACTCTGCAACAACAGAAGTTTCATGGCTGGGGAGACAAAGCAGCAGCGCAAAGCGAAATGGGACGCAATTGCTGCCTGTCTTAACGCGATAGGCGGCATCCAAAAGGACGCCACCGGATGGCAGCTCATTTGGAAGAGTTGGAGGTACCGCGTACGTAAAAACATGCGCGGTAACATTTGCAACATCGGGGGCACTGGTGGAGGAGCAGGTACGGCAGTAAACGCAACGACGGAGCCTGGAGAAGAAGGAGGAACGCGCGTGGTGGACGTGGCTGCGAACCTGCAGGGGTTAGATGCCAGGGTCATGGCCCTTGTCGGGTGGGATACCCTAGGCGGTATTGCGGGCAGCCACAATGTTGCCCCACAAGGGACTGTTACACTGACGGATGTCGTCGTCGTTGTAAGAACCCAAAATATATAAGCTATATATTACTGTGCAACCCAGACACATAGAGCTAGTATACAGGGTGTTTGCTCTAACGTGTCCAGAAATTGTATTTAAAGCGAGCGATAAAAGAGAAACGAGCGCTACTTTTCAGCTACTTGACTAAGAAACAGGTGCTACTAGTGAAGCAATACCTGTTTCTTATTCAAGTAGCAGAAAAGTACCACTTGCTTTTTTTTTATTGCTCGCTTTAAATATAATTTCTGGATACGTTAGAGCAAACACCCAGTATATCATTTGCTACCAGCAGAGTGCCCAAGCACCAGCAGAAGAGCCTGCAGAAATAGAAGACCCTGTACGGCAAGAAGAGTCTGCATCAGCAGAAGCCCCTACAATGGTGGGCATGTGTTGCAACAGACGAAGGCAGAGGTAGTAACGCTGTTTTGTACAGGCTCCAGAACCAGCGGGGAGCAGTGGTCTGGTGCAACCTCGCCCGAACAGCCAGCCAGGAACACGGGTTCAACGTCGCAGAAGGCGGAGGGTGCCGATCAATATTGCACAGCAGATTTTAGCGGCTCAGAGAACTCTTGTTGACCGCATTGACCGACTCACCGAGGTAATGTAACAAAGGCACTCGTGTCATGACATGTGGCCAGATGAGGCATTCATGTAACACAACAGCACGAGCAATGACATAAGCATCAATGAAAAGTGGAAATTTAATACATTCCACGTGCACGGCACTGAGGTACTACATACAAATATACAATAACTGTTACCAAGAATTAGAACTTACACTTGAGCATGCACAACGTGAGGAAATACACATACGCACTCTCGCACACAGTCTCAAACTAAGTGATGCGAAAGTGTACATGTTATGCGCTGTAGAATATTGACCATAATGAATGACCTGGTTTATATTGCACTCCAGCGTTCCTCATATTTTTTTTTCTCTTGTACTTGCTTCGCAATAGTCTTATACATACATTTTCACTGTAAGGTTAGTAGTTAATGTAAGCTTCAAAGTTCAATTTCACCCAGTGCGAGCTGTTAGTTTTCTCCTCACAAACATGATAATTGCGTGGTGCTTTAGTGACGGCAATTAAATGCTATGTGGACAGTGGGGGGCCCCCATGGCGAAAAGGGGCCTTCTTATGTTGCTACACGTCCCAAAAATTAGATCACCGTTGAATTATTCCTCCGTTACATCTTAATTGCAAATTTGTTTTTTTGCTTTCTCATATAGGCAATGACACCCATCAGTGAGTACTACAGGCTGAAGCTGGAGAGAATGAGGCAACAAAATGTGCCATAGTCCCGCAGGTATTCTAGTATGTTGTGTGCTCACCTTGGGTGAGTGAAACATCGTTGCTACAAAATAGCTACCAGCACGGCCTGTGCAAGTGCTGATTTTCGACACTGAAATGAATACGAAGGAAACACTCATAACCAGAGAAGAGTGGACTGAAGCTAACATTTTTAAAAACTGGAGGAAATTCTTTATAACCTTACTGCAAAGTAAAGCGTGCAAGCAGAAATAAAGCAACGCAGAAAGGAACACGCATGTTGTGAATACTTGATATATGTTTAAACAAGGCAGAAAACCATTCAGGAGCATTAAATGTGAACTTGCAGAACAAACTCTTTAAGTGAGAACATTCTCTCGCTGGATATGACTGCAATGCCACCATGCTGATATTCAGAAACCTCACACAACGTGGATAACTCGATATCATCGTCATCATGTATCTATCTCTATCTCTCTCTCGATTTTGTTGCATTACATGAAACATAAAATATTACATATAGGTACTTGCAGGCCTAGTTACTCCATAAGCTACTTACAAAGGTGAAATCACCAGCATATTTAAAATACTGAATATTTTAACAGCACTGAAAATGGAAGAAATTGTAAAGCATCAGAAATATTGCCTTATTATCTGGCTCCTTCTAGACAGTTTCCTGGTTACAACAGATAAATCATCAGCTTCGTCGATGTCTATATCCAACGCTCCTGCACTGTTATCCTCATAGTTCTCTGGTTCTTCCTCATATGCTGGCTCAGGAGTGTTGTATTTGTGGCACATGTTGTGCAGAATTCCACATGCTGTTATTATGTTGGAGGCCCGATCCGGTGAGAAGTGTAGTGTCCTGTATCGCTGCAGGCATCTGAACCTCATTTTCAGAACACCAAATGTTTGCTCAACTCGGACCCTTGTTTTACGATGGGCTTCATTGTATGCTTCCTCGCTACTCGTTGCAGGGCTGCGAACTGGGGTCATGAGCCAGGGCTCAAGAGGATAGCCGAGGTCACCTGAGGGAAAATAAAGAGCAGAAAACTGAAGACACGTCCTATGTGATCATACAGTTGCATGGCAACATGTGTATATAGTGTATATATGTATAGAGTGTACTTTCAATATTTCTTGCTTCGTGACAAACACATTGTGTGCACACCATATTTTAGTTATCATCCTAGATTTGTCATATGTGCGAGGGCATCCAAGGCATACATTTCACCTGTGTATATTTCATTTTGGATACATCTAAATTTCAATAAACATTAACATAACTTCTCGTAAAGTCTCTTAAAATGCAATTCTATTTTCTCTTTCGGCATAGCAAACTCTCATAAATTGAAACCCCAATTTCGTTTGAATTAGGTCATTTTTTTGTCAGTGACAGTGAAATTTCGAGCCAGGTGCACAGCATTTTGCATACATCACCCCTAATTTTCTGAAAGGCCTTCTAAAGAATAATCCGTTACTCGTGCTCCCCTTTATTTTATCGGCCCTCTTTTGTGAGCAGATGTGCAAATGAAGTGAGAACGGAGCGAGCATGAGTGAGGTGAAAATTTCTACCACTGACTTCTGTACACATGTACACTAGTACTTGCACTTCTGAAGCAAGCACTAGTTTACTAGCAGCATAGTGCGCAGCTTTCTGCTGAAGGTGTTTTTCTTCTTTTTTTTTCAGTACACAGTCTTGCGCAGATAACTGCTTTCCACGCAAACAAATGTGGAAATATTTTGCTTTACTGTTTCTTCTCTCGGAGAAGTGGAATGTATACTTGCCTAAAAGCCATTCGCCATCTGCAAACAGTTGAGGAGCCTGGCGACGGAGGTCACACAAACTCCATATAGCTGAATCGTGGCAGCTCCCTGGGTAGCATGCATTTAGGTAAAGGATGCGGCGAGTAGCGTCCGACACCTGTTAAAATTTTATGGCTATAAAAGAGGAATATGTATGCTAAGCTATCGTATATGAAATCTACCTTACCCCAAGCACGTTGATGGCATGATATCCCTTGTGACAGTAATAGTTACCATCCACAACACGTTGGTCTGTCCTGCTTGGAGCCATTATTGAAATCGCTGTCCCATCAATTGCGCCTGAAATGTTAGAATGCGGTCGGTAAGCATAAGTTTTGCATGTTTTAGAATACAACATTATGCTGTAAAGTCACGTTGACGTACCAAGGCAGCCAGGCAGACCTGCAATCTCGTAAAAGCCTCGTTTTACCCTCAACTTTTCCTCGGGTGACATGGGAAACTTCAGGTATCGCGGGGCAAGGTTACGGATGATTGCAGTGCTGACATCATGAATGGACTCCGACACTGGTCGCTTGCTCGTAAGGAAGTCTTCCTCCTCTGCGATGTTGCTAAGAAACGCACCAGTTGCGTAAAATCTAAGTGCCATAAGCACCCTTTGCGCAACTGGTAGAGTGGTGCTGCGCCATTGCTGTGCTGTAAATGGACGTAATATTTCCATAAGTGCACACACATAGGGGTATAGCCTATAGGTGTATGTACTTTAGGCCTGTGTACTATAGCTGTGTGCAACACAGAGTTATTAACCGTACTGAGACCATAACTGAGAAAACAAGCTCGCCCATTGCAAAAGTCTGATGCAATCGGGCAAACCGACCTCTGCAAAACAAAATAGGAAATCCAAGAGGCGTGAAGCAGAGTGAAACGTTCACTCAAAGGAACTCTGTTTATAAATGAATCCAAGAGGTAAGTATGGGGGCTACGGAGAGCTTCCCTGAAACCGTGAAACAGCAGCTGACCGACAGGCACTTCATTTTCTTTTCCCATTCCTTCTCCCCATAACAGAGCTCAGCCAATGAAGTTAGTGAAATAGTACAATACAATTGAAGACTGGTCATTGCATTTTACTATTAAAGTATGATCACATACGCTTGCATTACATCACTGGTTTCAACTCGTACACATAAATAAATAGTTATTCGAGCCGGTTGTGTTCCTTCGTTTACGCTATCAAAGTTGAGGTCTTTCGTTGTGAGATTATAATATCCAGTTATGCTGTTTAGAAACATTGAACTAAGGGTATGTTTAGAGCATGGGTTCTAAGCATGCACAGCCTCCGGCTCTCACACTGTACGATGCAGACGCGATACGAACGGTATTAAGAAGCCCTGCAGAAAACCCTGTTTCAAACAATGCTATATCTTGTAAACGGGACATACGATGAGAGATCATACGTTGTTTCCAATTCTAAAGTGAACATGAGAGTACATACGTCTTTGCAGATCCCCTGCGACTGCGTCGCAAACCTCTCTGGCTGCGTCCTTGCAGAGGCGGAACTTGGCAATAAACTGCTCCTCGTCTAGCGCTGTAAAGGCGTCACGGTGTCTGCGAAAGACGCGTGTCCTTTCATCTTCGCATACGCCAGCATCAGCGAGGAACAAGTAGATATCCGCCATGTTGATGCCGATGCTTGTGTGAATGACGAGAGATTTACCGTCACTAAGCTATCGTCATTCCGTGCCGACTTCCTCGCGTCGGCATGACGGCAACGACATGGCCAGCAACGGCATTTCGAGTGCAAGTGTCGAAATAGGTCACGTCATAGGCACGTTGTCATAGAAACACTGCCGAATGCCGACACCCTGAGCTCGCCAGCAACGCGCCCCAGATTCGGGCCACGCGCGCTGAGCTTCGCCTGGCTAACTACTGCGCATGCGTTCGACACTGCTTTACAGCGGCGAACATAGATGGCGACACGCGCACCATCGACTGGAGGAGAGTGGAGAAACGAGAAACTGAAGCGAACGCAGCGAAACCTGACAAAACGGGGACGTCTAAGTGAACTGGTGAACGAGTACGATCGACGGTAGTGAATGAGGTTATTCAGGTTGTGCCCAGGATTCGTTCATTCCGAACTGTTCATTCGCGAACGACACATCACTAGTCTTTTCGCTGTAGGGCATATCAATGGTACCAGACATCCGGTGTGATAGCCGAGCAGACAGGAGGGGATATCTGTTAGTGACGATTCACTGCACATGCGCTCTCACACACACACGCTCACACACAAACACAAGCGCGCGCACACTCACGCTCCCAAGCAGCACAATGTACTGAAAGTCGAGTGCAATAGGGGTGGACGGGTAGGTGGAAGGCCTTGAACAGACTCGTGAAACTAAAGAACATTGATAAGACACATACCGTCCACCCCTATTGCACTCGACTTTCAGTACACTGTGCCGCTTGGGCTTACACAAACCAGAACACAAACACACAAATTGCGTTTTTGTGAGTGGTGTGCGCTAGCGAGCGTGCGTGTGTGTGAGAGAGAGAGAACGTCTGTGTTCGTGTCTTTTTGCTTGTGAGCGAGCGTGCGCCTGTGAGCATGTGTAGATCTGTGCGTTAGTGTGCGTGTGCACATGTGTGTGTGTGACCGTGTGTTTGTGTGAGTGCGTCTGTGAGCGTGTGTGTGTGTGTCACAGTTGCTTTTGTTCCACGGACGCGGGGATCCCCAAACATCTTCCCTTTAATAATTGGCGGTTCGTGGTGGGAAGGGCCAGTGGTGACTATTTTTGTGCACCCTCATGTTTTCGTCGAAGAGTGTTGCTTCTGGAACCGTTATAATGAACACTTCCCGATGTAATAAAATTCGTTAACAGCTATTGCGTTACAGGACATCTGCTTTGAATGTATAACAGGAAAGGGGGCTTTAAAAAAAATGAACCGTCACTAAGAGATATACCCTGCTATCTACTCGGCTTTCAGGTCAGGCATTTGGTCCCAGGCACACTGATATGCCCTACAGTGGAAAGACCCCCGAATCGTACAGTGTATTATCTAGAGATAACGATAAAAGCGATAGCGAGTGAATAGCGGAGGGAATCGCCTTTAAAGACAGACTTCGGGACAATCCATAACTATTACAATGGCTGTGTAAATAAGTTCGATGCATTCTTCCGAAATGGGAAACAAAGTTGGTTTGGCAGTCGGGATCTCATTAGTTGCCAAAAGAGCTGGGAAGCTCAAAACGAAACCGAAACTTCTGAAGGTTTCCTCTCCTACCCCATATACGATGCCTGACGTCACCGATAGTCTGGTGTGGACCACCGGCTGTTTTTCGAGCACGCGCTTTCTAATTTATTCGTGCCACATGGATGATCAGTCATCTGCTTCCTCGATTTCGTTCTAAAATATTCGCCAGCGGTAAAAGCAAAACCTACAGAGAGCCGTACACAAGGAATACCAGTGAGGCGAAGCCCAGTGTTACTATACTGTTTTTCTGTGGACGAGCGCCCAATCGCTAAAAGGAAAATATTCATTTTCTAATTATCTATTCCACTTCGGGATGAGAAATTGTATTCACTGAAATACCATACGGTACGGTTTGATGTCGCACTGTTATCTGAACACGTTCTTGGTGCAGTGTCCCTTCAACACCAAAATATTCACATTGTGCCCCGTTACCTAAAAACACTGGTGGGAAGTACTTGAAGTACCAAGTAATCAAGTAGTACTTTGACAACGTTTCTGAGCACTTGCCCTTTTATTAAGTACATTTCAAATAGTGCACTTTGTACTGCACTTAAAGTACTTTTTTTTTTCAGCACTTTCCCATCAAGTACCGAAACTTGGACAACAGACCAAAAATCACAAAGAGAGTATCAAAAATCCACCCTACGAAAAGCGCTAAAATAACAATAAAAAAACGAAAACACACAGATAGCGCTTTCTGTGTGCTTTCATCTTCTTGCCATCATTTTAGTGCTTTTAGTGCGATGCAGTACCAACAGTCCCACTCTGACATTTCACCAAGAACGATTTTTGCGATTTTAAAGACTATACTTGTTGAAGAAACCCGATTGCTGAGAGGCTTGCAATATTGAAAAAGTACCAGTGCTTCTATGTTTACGTTAAAATGGAATGCAAAGACACGCATGCATTATGACACTGCAACCAGCAGCACGATGATTTCGACAATTGTCATTTCAGTTCTCCTAATGCATGCTTCTAGCGGTTTTTTTTATATTGTGTCCTTTGTTAGCAATAATTAATCGTTCTATATCACAATGTTTCATTGGATCACATGATGAAGTAAAGTAACAGCCTGAAAGACACATGCTTTAATTTTTCATTTTTACATTTTACGTTTTTTTTTTTTTTTAATATGGTCACATGGATTACACTGCTGCTGATCACAGTCGTATAAAAATGAAGGGTTACGCTGTGCTTCACCTTTTTATTTTATTCATATTCTTTCAACATGTTGTATTTCGAAAAGCAACAGGGAATGCCCAGAAATGTATAATCTCTGTTGACTTGTGCTCTTTTCCCCCTGAAATTTCCTAGCCTGTTATACCCGAAGATTTGTAAAGGAAGACCACACTAGGCAGATGATCTTGGATCATTCTGGGCATAATACTATTTGGCATAATGACGGCACAGCTGACTGATTGCCTCTGTTATGCCATCTGATTCAGTTTTTAAAAAAGCGAGACACTGCTACTCAACAGTGAAATGCAAAGTGATACAAATTAAATGGGCAGCGTACTTGATGAGTACTCAAGTACGTTGCCTAGTACTTTGTACTATACTTGAAGTACACTTGGGTACTTTGAAGAAGTACCAATGATGCCAGGTACTTGGTAGTTTACTTTAAGTACAATTTTGAGGTACTTTTCCCACCACTGTCTAAACTAGACCATCGAACCGAACCGGAACCCAAACCCGGAATTAACCATTATTTTTAGCTGGAACTGAACCAAAACTGAACCGTAATTACTAGTGTCACTTTGGAGCTGACCCGGAACCGAACCGATCTAAAAACTTCGGTTACCGGTTCGGGATACCAGTTAGGTTCGGGTTGGTGTGCGCCACCTGTTATCTATCCCATCGTCTGGTTGCGACATACGTTTTATGTGACATTATGCTGGAGATCTGGCGGTCCATTTCGTAGCGCGGGACATACAAGGCCAAGGGTGAAGAAAGTTGTCCTCTCGCCGCCGCTTATACAAGAAACGTGTTTTGTCATTCTTATATTCGCAAGTTTGCTTCAGCAGTGCATTGTAACAACATCATGTGGAACGTGTTCAATAAGGCTGCATTGCACTGCTGCTGCAAGTGTATCGCGGTTCGCCTGTCACAGCAGTTCAGTCCTTCCATTTGCAACTAGGAAATGCCCCGGCGCCGACAGCGGCGGGTGCGGCGTGGCGTACTCCTGTAGGTTTGATTGGAGAGGTGTAGACGCTGGCCGAAGTTGTCCCACTCTGTCAGAACGCAGACGCAAAGAAGGCTAAAGGGGTCCTGTTGGTCGAAAAACAGAAATAAATGCATGAAAAACGGAACTAAGAGATCTTGTGTCATTTTTAGTGACTACCTATAAGTTTATAGCATATTACAGAACCTCCGAAACGGTACCGAACCGGTTTACAGCTGCTGAGCCGGTTAATCGAACCGATATATGTGAACTCCGGAGCTGAACCGGAACCGAACCTTTATGGCCGAACCCGAACCCGAAACAAACCGAAAAACGTTTCGGCTCGACGCTCTGGTCTAAACTCAGAAGCCGCGATCTGCTTTCATCGCACCTCAGGGTACGAATCTATCTTTGTACCTTTTCGGGACGGTTAGAATAAGCTTTCGTTTTCTTTTTGCATGCAGCTCCGTGAAATGAAACGATTGACAGAAAAGACAAAAGGCGATCCAGTCCCATGTACCTGGATTGTCAGTACAATGTGTAGCCTGAGATACCATTTCGCGACTCAATTTCGTAGACATCCAGCGTGTGTTAAGTTCGCCCACCATGTTAATGACGGGCCCGTCTGTAGACGTTCGTTCATTCTGCGTTATTCGACCACGGTTTTGCGTCTTCCTCGACGACAGTGGATCACGGCCCTCTAAACAAAATCGCATATGGTCATATCGCATCATATACGGTGGTTTAGCCTGGGCGGAAAGGAACTGATTTGTTGAAAGCGGGAGGCGTACGCCTTTTTTGTACCGCTTATGCAGTACATAATTGGCACAAAAGAGACGTACTCCTCCTGTATTCAACATATCAGGGGGGAGAATGATGTAACTAGGGATGATAGTTGGCTAGGATCGCGCTATGTGTTGAAGTTCATTTTTAAGATTGTGCGGTTCCGCAGGCGTGTCAACAAAATGCCGCCGAGTTGCAGATTTTGTTCAATGGGAGAGCGGCGCTGTCAATGTTGCCAGACGGCAGTCGGCATAGTGCCGGGGTAAATGAATGCAATATTCTGAGCGAAGCTATTCAGTGACTCTCGGTCGCAAGACTGGTACCACCTCCCGACTTGACAGAGTGATAATTTTCTCTTAAGCGTAAGTTGAGGGAGCGTCCCGCTTGCCCAACGTAGACCTTTTGACAGGAGAGAGGAATGCAATAGATGATATTGGCAAGACATGTAGTGTACCGCGTAGAATGTTTAACCTTACAAGAAGCTATTACTAGCAGAAATTGTAGCACACAACCCAGAAAGTTGACAAGGGGCAGACAAGACAATCCGTACTCCATGTCTCCCGGCAACTTTCTTAATGTTACGAGACAACTTATGCACGTACCGTACAACTTCTACTTTTCTCCCGTCAAATTTGTCCAAAATCTTTTCATTTTTATTGCTTCCATTTAGAGAGTTTACTTTTCTAAGTAACGTGTCTACAACTGCCTTAAAGGGACCGAAAAGTGAATATAAACCTATCGAAACTTCATGTTCAGCGAAAAGCTTGAACCTTCAAAAGTTCAAATATCAAAGAACTCCACTGAAATCGCTGTAGTTTTTCTGTAATCGAATTTTCCATGATTGCGCGTCCCGGGACCTAGTAGGAAACCGAGCAGTCTGTCAACAATTGCATCACCTCGCGCCATCTGCCGAGGACGCATGTAATACGCGCACTTCTGCTGGCGCAAACGAAAGTGGCAGTGGGCATTTGTGAATTGTGACCACTTTCTACGTCGAGAATGTCGAACCTCTTGAAGATGAGTGCGCTGGAATTCCGCATTCGAGAACTATCGCTCACACAGTACTTCTGTTCGTGCGATAGCGTGCTGGAAAGTGTGTTCTTCGCAGCAGAAGATTCCTCGTCCAGAGATTTACCGGCGTCGCATTCGTCCTCACCAGTACCAC
Source organism: Ornithodoros turicata (assembly GCF_037126465.1). Lineage (NCBI taxonomy): Eukaryota > Metazoa > Arthropoda > Arachnida > Ixodida > Argasidae > Ornithodoros > Ornithodoros turicata. The sequence continues at coordinate 97,476,345 of NC_088201.1, read as the reverse complement.
ACCGCGCCGTGAACACGGACTGGTTTGTGAAGTTTACATGTATCAGGGAGAAGCACTTATGTAAGCCGAAACAAGCGCTGTTTTTTCGTCGGGCAGGTGTTCATGTTGGAAATGGAAACCGATGGATACCACGGAGCAGTGTTTTTGGTGCCGAGAGGTCGAGAATGCGTGTGCGAAGCAGACAGACAATTGCATCACAACTAACGAATATTTCAAAATACTGTACCTGGACACCAAAGTACTGCAAGTGTCTTTTACATACATCCGAGAAACTGAAGAGCATGGCAACATACGCGGAAGCGCCGTGTGGTCTTTACGCGCTACTTGGACGGTAAACTGGACGGAAAACCCTTATATCTGCAGGAAATTCCGTTACATCACCTGTCGGCTATTCACAAGGAGGATATGGGGTGCTCTGAGAAAGTACAATAGAAAGTATTCTTTTTGCCTGCGTCGTGCATGCTATTAGGTACGCTTTCCCCATCACTGTGCAGACTTGTAGAAATGTATATATTGAACTTGAGAACATGAGACATATTGAACATCTTTCATCTGTATATATTGATGTCAGCAAATTTTCATTTCTTGCTTGCTGCAAGTTTCTGCAGTCACAACATATTATTATTAGTTTGTTCCTGGAGGGTTTAGTGACCTGGGGGCATATCTGTATTTGTAGATTATACTCATGTCTTGTATATATGAGGAGTAAATAAGATAATTTTCATCAGTGTCACTCAGCTGAACTGTGTTCATAACGTTTTAATATACTTCTTATTGACCAGATTTCCAAATGCTAATTAATATTTGAACCGACATTGGGATTTAACACTTAAAATTAACTCTGTTTTGCTAAAAGGAGTACTTGTAACTGATTCATTATCGTATCACCAACTAACATTTCTCAAGAAGGACTTCAGGGCTGACTTCAAGTATTGCAACCCTTGATCTCGGTTCAAAGTTAACCATGCAGCATTGGTGTGGGCAATAATACTCCAAAATGGCTAAATAATGTATTGTGTTCTCTATAAGTTCTCTGTTACCGTAATTGAGATGTACTTTTGTAAAGTACTTTTGACAGCCCTGCAAATTGAAACTGGCTTCAGTGTACACGACAAACGCATCGTAACATTTAATTGAAATATAATGTGTCACAACTCAAACTATATCTTTCTTTTTTTATTGTCCAGGGATTTAGGAAACAGAGTAAGACTTCCTGCCCTGTGACGTTTTGACGTACTTGATAGAGTTGTAAAACCTGCAACAAAACAAACAACAGAAGTATAAACAGTTTTGTCTTTCCCTTTTGAATTTAACAAGAAAGTTATATTTTACCATTTGTGCACTTTTGTATTCTCTGTTGAAGAAAATATTACAGGAACAATAATGCTACAGATAAATTCAACAATGACCTGTCATCTTGATGAAGATGAGAACTTTTCTTCGCGTGTACTAAGTGAGACAAAAGAAATGTACTATGAAGGTTGTACAAAAACAGCAAATCTCCGTCGACTACAATTTTATATATGTGGATGTCACCACATCGTGTAGTTTCCATCCAAAATTAGGACTAGGCAAGGTTGGTTGGTTGTTGTTAGTAGGTTGTTGGCGTGTTGATGTGCTATACCATTATATCACATCCATATATATGAGGGGCAAACACAGTAGACAGCGTGATGGCTGCGAACTCTCAATTGAAGATTTATTCAACAGAACAAGAAACCTAAAGCATGAGTAGAATAAGGCAGTGCCAATGCAATGCATGGAGAACCACGTTAATCTCTGAGAAGGTAGGATCGGGAGAGCAATAAAGAGAAACGACCGTTGTGTCTGAGATAGAGGAACTCTGCAAATTTAGGACCAATATGATGTGGTAACCTTGCATGGCTCACTGCAGCTGTGACACACTTTGAACAATTCCAGTAGTGGGGCTTCAAAGACAATGAACTTTCGCTGTTTCACTGGGAATTCAAGTGTAGAGGATGCATCTCTAGAAAATTAATTAGCGTTCCTTAGTCTACCTCAACAGGAAGTTTCCCTCTACCCTTCAAAGGAGCTAGTAGTTCTCATCGGTTTCTTCTCCTACTGTTGACGTCATACTAATGTTCTGCAGCTGTCCAAAGACTCCAAAAATGTCACAAAGTCTGCAACACGTAAAAAATCTAGTGCTTCCATCTGTGGACTTTGCATACCTGTTTTCAGCTATTTCTGCCATGTCAACTTGAGTGCCTGGATCACACACACGAAGCAGTCTGGCGCCACTTCAACACTGGAAGGCCCCTAAAATTAAATTTGTGTGTTGACAATGTTCAGCACGGGACAAGTAGGATAACATAAGTTAAATGGAATACGTCATCGCTATATTATAATTTATACATGTGTAACACCTGTACATACCCAAGACGTTGTGTTGAACTCGTCACCTCGGTGAGGCAAAATCACTGGTACTGAACGGCAATTTGTTTCGGACGTCTTCTCAATTCGCTTTCTACGGCATCTTCGTAGTCATCGGCAGCAAAATGAGCTCAGCACACACGACACGACTGCGGTATCTAATTGCCGAGTGTTTCGAACCACATTCGTCTTCGCGCACTGGTCTGAGGAATCTTGTGCTAGAACACGCGCGTCGTCGGAGATGAACGAAGATGGTTTTTGCCTCCCCGAACACCAAAACTACACCAGGCATATGTAGGTCTCTCTAATACGTGACACAGCAGCCACAGACACGTCATTCACTTCCATTTTCTGCTTCGCGCGACCAACACGACCACTCACAACCCCACGACGTAGACAATAAACGCGATAGCGATAACACACAGATGGCCTTGCAGATGGCGCGGCGGAACGTATAGCTCGTAGCGGCGAAGTAGCTGAATGCTTTATTAATGCTTTATCAATGTAGAAACTATGGAATTGAGCGTCATTTTTAAACTGGCGTTTAGCTGTAAGATAATGCACGTCAACTTTGTTCTCTACAAAATTGACTCTCACGTGGTAAGGGTTGACCAATCCCTGGGAGCCCTGGACCCGAAACCCAAGTTGCTCTTTTTCGCCGTTTCTTGGCAGCACCGCCCATGTTCCGGCAATCTTCAAAATATTTATATGTAAAAATATGCCGAATTGAGAAGTAATGCTTTCTGTGTGTTATCAAACAACAATGTTGTGCACGATAGTGGGCAAAAATATGGGGGTTATTTTTCACTTTACAGGCCCTTTAAGTACAGTATCAGGATAGCCTGACGTCTTTAGACGTTCAACCTGTAAAGAGAATCTCATCTGGAGCCCGCCTTCCTAAGTGCATTCTCCAGGCAGTGGGAGACAATGCTCCTCTTTACTAACTTTGAGTGTGATGACTGAAAAGGTGGAAGCAGCTTCTTAGAACGTAGGGAGTATGACCAACACATATGGCATAGGTTCGAAAAGGTCAACTCAAGATCCAAGCACCGCATGGTTCTCTGGGATGCCAGCTCGCTAGTAAAACTAAGTGCCTCACTACAGGACTGAAACAGTTGGAGAATATAGCAAGACATAGACTCAAGAAGGTTCCCAGGAACTAAATTCATTACGATTAAAAAATCATCTACGTACCTCTTTTTTTTTACAATCCCATTATCAGGTAACACACGGTTAAAGCCATTATCAAACTTCGAGAGATAAATGTGGCCCAGAACAGGCGCTACACTTGACCCAATATAAATGCCTCGTCTCTGTAAATAGAGCGTATCGTTGTAGTTCAGAAACGTCGAAGAAAGAAAGGTCGTCAAAAGCTGTAGAAACGAATCTACACCTATGTCACATTCACTCCAAAAAGGAAGTAAGCCCCAGTCACCTATCAGTTCCCGAACTGAAGACAACATTTCAGCATGCGGGACACAGTAAAACAATTCCTCTATATCCAAATAAATAGCTTTGTTAGCACAAGGTTTACACTCACGAAGGATATCCACAACTTCACTGGATGCCTGGACAGCAAACGAGTCACAAGTGTTAAGAGTATTCAGGTCCTTCTTTAGATACTGGCCAACAGACTTTTACCAAGTGCCTGCCTCAGTCACTATAGCCCTTTAGGATCAGTCACTCTTGTGCGTTTTCGCAGAAAAGAACATTCTTATCGCGTCAAACTTTGACCCACGTACTCTCCTTGCTAGGCTTCCAAGATTTCACTCATGGAGAAGCCTTAGTGTAGTGGCCTTTACTTTCTTTGGGTTTGCCGACGTGGGAAGAAAATTCTTGTGAATGGCCAATTCAGCCTTCTCATCCAGCAGGCGAGATGGGAATACAACAAATCCACATTCCTTGTCTGCCTGAAGAAGACTAAGATCATGTTCCTTGAAGTACTTGGTTACGGTCCGCATCTTGGCCGCATCTCCTTTAGTCGATATTCTGCGCGAACTAAGGAGACAGTCCACCCTTTCAGACATAAGAGGCTGGATGACACAAGAGAATGTTCTAGGATAAATTTTGGCCCTTTCTTCAAGAGCCTATCATTGGATGGGTCATGAATGGATGGGCCCTGAATCTGTTGATACGGACGTCCCCTTTCGCCGAGATCATGGCCTTCGGTTGTCGAATGTGAAAATTTCGATGTAATAACGTTCTTCCGTTTTCCACTTTGCTTACCAACTGTAACTTCTCCCCCTCTGTCTAGTTTTGACCATGCTTTTCCATACTGCAATCGTTCAGAAACATCGACCAAATGCAAACGACATGTAGCCGCCTGCAAGAAGTCTGACGTTCATTTTAGTGAAAATAATGGCTTCACATTGCTGTGAATACAAGCCAAATCTTCTCAGTTCGATAACACAAATAATCACTTGCAAGGATCGCCAATTCCACCCCTCGGCACCAAGTTTGCGAAGCAGACGATGGCATCCACCGTCCTCGGAAGGGAATCTGTGCATGCAGGCGACATACAGATGAGACACGAAACGGCGTAAAGGATAAAGACATTCGAATGTGCACATTGACAGCACCAATGTATTTTCCGTTACCTTTGCTGTACTCAGCGCCACTTCCACGGAAGTAAGGTGAACGGACTCTGCCGCGCCGCCGTTGAGAACGCGTGGTCCCGATTGCCCGAATTGTTTTCCCAGGTATTGCCGATTTGTTTGCGTCAGGTACTTGCTCCCCTCAAATGACGTTCATGCAGTGCGCTATTTCAGATGTATTGATGTGTCCACTGTGAGCAGGAAAACAAAAATATTCTGATAACTAAACACGATTGTCGTGTGTCTGTCTGATGATGTGTGTGTGTGTCTCTCTGAATTTTTCGCCTTTTGTTGGTGGAAAGAGAGAAGGTTTTATTTTCAGATTGTGGGGAAGTCGCCGTGAAGGGGGCTCCGCCTTGGCATGAAGGCTTGGATGTCTCCATTAGCATAGTGGGCTCGCAGGTAAGAAGCTGCCAAGAATCGGGGAAGTACGGTAATTTCTTATTTGAGATAAAAAAGACACCCGAAGAAGCACAAAGGTGTTCTTCGACATCGTACAGGAGGGTATAAGTTACATCACCGGTAACGCACGACTGCGAGATGTACATTGATGAATTATGTGCATTAATTATTATAACTTCACACGAACAACTCGCAGCGTAGAGAAATTAGGTCATTGAGCTGGTTAATCCATGTTTGCAATCCAGCCGTTGCACGAGAACTACGTCGTGCGCGTTTCTACCACCCACTTAGGGAAACGGTAGCTTTATGTCATAATTGTGATGCATCCCGACCGATGCATGCGACCACATATCCCGTTCACAGTGGCGTTCCACAAGGAAGCGTACTCAGTCCATTGCTCTTCAACATCATTATGGCTTCACTCCCCTTGCAGTTACGTGAACACATCCACATAACAATATATGCTGACGACGTATGCATCTGGACCTCAGCTTTCCGCCGCGATACGATCCAACAACGTCTGCAGACCGCTCTAGACACTATTGTATCCGACCCCGCCGACCGCGGGCTCTCGATCTCACCAAGCAAAACGGTAGCTATGGCCTTTACGCACCGTTCTTTTAGCAAGTACCCTTTATATGTTGGGGGTCTACCGCTAAAGTTTGTCCCGCATTATAAATACTTGGGCATCATCATAGACAGAGGGTTGACATGGTCGAAACACCTCAAGTCAATATTGACCAAAACCAACAACTATACCAACGTGCTACGACGCGTCGGTGGAGCATCCTGGGGGTTGACGTGTGCTGACCTGCGTCAGCAACACTGCTCCGTCATAATAGGAATCCTAAGGTACAGCTTGCCGGCCCTACACGGCCTCAGTAGAAACGGAGAGATGGAACTCCTACGGATCCAAGCACGTAGTCTCCGAGTATGCCTAGGAGTTCCTAGGACCACTGAGACATACTCCGTCTTAGCTTAGGCGAAGGAACCACCGGCGCATGTCCTGCGAGACAGAGAGACACTCCGTACCTACACGCAATTTCTCACCCGACACCAATCACATTACCTCCAGTCTATCGAGTCGAACTGCCCCTCGTCTACGTTCGGAGCTGCAGTCTCCCGTCTAAAAAGCTGCGTACCATCGTCCACTGCGCATTTCTCATATGCTCCAACTATGTGGACCCTTTGTACCCCTACAGTCCACACGGACATCCCTGGCCTAGCAAAGAAGAGTAACGTGCCCCCTATCACCGCGCGCCAACTTGCGCTGGAACATTTAGCCACTGTTCACCACCAACGAAGGGAAGTGTACACTGACGGATCTGTGGTACCAGGGAGTTCAACGGCCGCATTCTACGTGTCGAGTTGTAACATCCGGCAAGGACTTAAGCTACCTCATGAAACATTTCCACAGAGGCAGAGCTCTACGCCATCTATGCAGCATTGTCGTACATATCGCGTTCATCAGCGGACAATTGGACCATTCTCACTGACAGCAGGTCAGCATTACAGATGATAGCCTCATACTGTGCAAATACGATCAACGACATCTGCACAAGGATCGCAAAGCGTTACAATGAATTACTCGCCTCAGGCCACAGTGTCTGGTTCCAGCGGGTGCAAGGTCGTATTGGCCTGCACGGGAACGCATATGCTGATGACGCTGCGCGCCGCGCTCATGAGGAAGGTGAGCTAATTGCATCAGTACCGATGTCGTCGTCCGCCAGCAGAATTCAGGTGCGGCGGCTCTGCGCATGCAGCACACAACAACTCATAGAGAATGCTGTGCCTGAAAACACATTCCTGCACTCCATCGCGCCGAAGATGGAATACACGACCACTCTGCTGCTCACCCGAAGGAAATCGTACATCGTATCGTACACCGTTTACCGTTAAACGTAACCCGAACACCGTCATTGCTATTCAAGATGGGCCAACTGAACTCCTCAGCATGCGCAACCTGCAGGGTGGAAGCAGACACAGCGCATCTACTATTGCACTGCAGACGTTACGACACTGCCCGCGACACCCTCAAAGGACGCCTGACTGCTCTGGGACACACACACATAGACCTTTCTGTACACACATAGCGCGCGATTGCGAAAAGATCGCGTCCTGCGAATTTCGATTACAGAGCTTTAAACATACCCTTCTCTCCATTCCCTTAAGTGGCCCCTTGTGGCTTTTCAGCACAACCTTTGTTTCCTTTGGGGTAGCTTCCACCTATGACTCGAAAACAAGGCAGCATAAGCTGCAAAAAAGGATTATACCTGACCAGAAAATATTAATTCATTACTGGAGACACCATGTTCACTTTTATTAAAGTACACTCCTTTTGATCGCTTTTTATTAGAGTATTCCACCATCAACAGCGTATTGCCGCGCAGCACGTTTCGCGGAGGTAGTACCAGAGGTTTGTGTTCGCGGAGGTTTGTGCACACAAGCGCTGACAGCGGGTGGGGAGGGGGGGGGGGCTGCGGTCCTAAGGCCCACCGGAACCTTCCGAGGGGGGCCAGGCCCCCTGCAAGATGCGAGGAATATCCGAAATGTCGTATGCTTCATGCAAGAGAACCTGACAGTCTTGTCAAAATTTCCCAAATGACAAGAAATCCTAGGCACCCGGACGACATCCGTGGATGAAGTGGGGGCAATGTACCCTGTAGCGTGAAGCATTTGCGCCGGGAAGGAGGTCACATTGTGCCGCAGCCCCCTACGGCGGATTGAACACTCTCCGCCTATGTTTGTACACTTGGTACAGGATTCAGTACATGTATCTTCTCTTTAAGGAAGTGATCCCGAGGACGATTTCAACCTAGTGTCCCGTGGGGTTGTGACGCCCACAGCTACTGGATTTGGGGCTCGCTTTTCTGGCAGGTATCTTGTTGTTTTTTTATCTTTATATTATTATAAATATATTATCTTTTTTTTGGGGGGGGGGGGGGGGGTGCCGGGCAAAATCCCTGATTTAACGCTTTTAAGCCGCATGCTTGTGCTGAAGTAACTTGGCACTGTTAAGCATGAAACTGAAAATCAAAGCGATAGTGTGTAATGTAGAACTCAGTGTCGTTCAAGACGTCGATGTTGGTCAATACACACTGCAGACGAGACCCCGATTTTCTCTTCAGTTCCCAAAACTGTAGCATAGCGATTGACATGTAGGACGACATATGAGAAATTAAGTGTCACTAAAACGTCGCTATTACCTTGAGCAAACTGTCACTCATTCACAATAATAGTCCCGGAACCTTTGGAGCCCCACCGTGTCCCTCCAGCAAAGCGTCCCCCCCCCCCCTTGCAATCACATACACAAAGGATTCTTCCTTGACACGTATGCAGATAAAGTTTTCTTAGCCCCAAACTATATGGCACCCACATAGCGCGCGATTGCGAAAAGATCGCGTCCGGCGAATTTCGATTACAGAGCTTTAAACATACCCTTCTCTCCATTCCCTTAAGTGGCCCCTTGTGGCTTTTCAGCGCAACCTTTGTTTCCTTTGGAATAGCTTCCACCTATGACTCGAAAACAAGACAGCATAAACTGCAAAAAAAGGATTATACCTGACCAGAAAATATTAATTCATTACTGGAGACACCATGTTCACGTTTATTAAAGTACACTCCTTTTGATCGCTTTTTATTAGAGTATTCCACCATCAACAGCGCATTCCCGCGCAGCAGATTTCGCGGAGGTAGTACCAGGGGGAACGCGAGAGCTGCGCCGCGACCAAGAATGATTGGATGAATTTGGACGTCATTCTCCAGCCGAGTTCAGTCTCGTTACTTCTCCTCGTGACATCCGCAGAAGCCACACAAGGAGCCCATTCCAAGCATCGGCCACTACGGAGGCATCCATCCTCCGCTACATTGGACGATCCGAGCCATGACGTAACTTTTGCTGGCTAGTTGCCGCGCCGTCGATCTCAAGTTCGATCTCAAGTGAGATCGCTGTGAGAACGGTCTCAAAATGCTTTGTGAAGTCATTTCTGTCTCAAATTTGAGATGTTACTCATTTGCGAAACGAACTCAGCGTGAGATCATGCTCATCATCATTTTGTTTTCTGCAAACGGTCCCTGGTGGCACAAAATCGCGTCACGTTATGGTGCGACATGTCAAAAAGATGTAGTTAACCCTGTAAGGTGTTCCATCAAAGTGTCACTTATGACGACATAGAAAAAAAAAATGGGTCTGCGTACAACTGGAGACGGCAAAACGTCTTAGGGACAATATTAAAGCCAGAAGTATGTTAGATACGGAAGCCTATCAGTTTTGACCCAGTTCGGCTGCGGGGAAAAATATGAGCCCGACCCGCCGCCTTCCTCCTTGTGTTCTCCTTGAGCACATGCTGATGAGCCTTCATCTATACCGATCGCTTTCAAAAATCATTTTCTTACTAGCAAGATGTATAGCGGAGCAAATAAGCTCGCTGGTTATTCAACTTATTCAACACTTCGAGAAAAAAGAAGGAACGTTTCTTAAGGCAAGTAACGGATGGAGAGAAGGAGTGTACAGGCAACCCTCGATTTATGAACGGCCAACGTTTCTCGACAAAATCGTTCATAAGTCGAGGAATTCATATATCGTGGTATGGATGGACCGACAGAGCTAGAGAACGGTATGGGCAATGCCTCGTGATGTGGGATAACGTTGATCTTCGAACAAACTTTTGCATAGCGCTCCCCACAATCGTGGATAGATGCTTCCCCAATCACCATTATCAGTCTATTTGCTTTTATTGTTTTTAATAGATGTAGGGCAGTTGTCAAAATGGACTTAAAACCACACACATAAAAGAGCCAGAGGGAGGACGTTGAAATAAAAATAGTCGCTGCATACTCGTTGGCGCACTGCCAAACGCGTACGACATGTCACAGAACATTAGCATATGAAGGGCGATATCTACGCTATTGACTGGACATCATTTGCGTAGCGCACGACGGCAAACCCGACCATAGGTTGCCATGGGCCTTCTACAGAAATACGGATTTCGCCTGCATGGCTGCACAACATGGCTGGAGGCTGAGGCTGGAACAACACTGAAAGCCTATCTTGTGCTGTTCCTTTTGTGATGTGTCTGTTAGCCTTTCATCAAAGCTCACTGACATGTTGCCAGCGAAATAATGTAGAAAATAGTTAAAAAGTGGGCTGTTTGGTGGTTCATACTTTGAAATCGATAAAGAAATTGTGCCGCGGAAGAAACAAACACACGACACAAACACACAACACAGATCAATAGATAATGTAAAAAAATAAATAAGGTACATACTGCCACGAATCATCATCGCGAAACTTCCAGGGCAGGCACGAAACGGTACATCTCATCCCGACGCATGCTGAAGAAGAAGCAAGAAGCTTCCAGACACATCGCCTGCTCTCTGGCAAACGCACATGCTGTTTCTAGACTTTTCGGCGCGACGCTTAAATGCTTGTGCGCTCCAAGCTGGAGCATTCGTTCTTTGGACCGAGTTGTGTTCAGAGAGCTATCACTCTTGTGTTTTGCTACCAAGTAGTCTAATAAACCGTTCGCTGTTTATTCGACGACTCGCCGACCCATTTCGCTTCGTGACAATACTATGTGAACTTATGTTATCAGTTTCCTTGTCTTTTAGCCCCAACGCTTCTGCATTTTCTTCAGAGTATCAAGCACGACTCGTAAAACACCGTTATTCTAAATCACGGGTCAAATGTTTTTGGTCTCTCTCTGTGATCTTTAATAGTTTGTGAAATCGAAGAAGGTCGATCAGCCCGATTCAACTTTGGCCATTAAATGACCCACCAGTGCATTGATTTCTGAATAGAATAGTAGAATCTGAAGCAAATATTACTTCAATTATTTTATTTTACTCGGTGAACGCTAGGTGAAGACATTTTCCTTCTCTTTCCATCTTCATAGCGTTAACCTGCTGAAGACTCCTCAGTAGCACTTGCATGTCTGCTTCAGCGCACCTTTGCAATAGCCTCCTTTGTAGCCACGAATACCTTTGCAGTGGCTGTGGCACTCGTACTGGTTAAATGGACAGCCGTAGCCACCTAGTTTATAAAGAGAATTATCGTGAATTTGCAATACTCAGCACGAAATTCTAAATGACTAACGTACTGCGTTTCTTATGTGATATTTTGATGCATACCCCAAACTACGGCTAGCAGTTCCATTATCACCGCCCTGCCATACGTACCCCAAACAATCGCATTCAATAGCAATATCAGTTTGAGCCCTCTCGCGATCATCATATTCACGATACCCAACACCATGTTCATATAATTTATTTGTTTACAGTTTAATTATAATTATATTGTTTGAGGGTACAGCACAAAGAAGGAAAAAACATGATGCACAAAATAAAAACAGTCAGTGTTTAAGATACCAATTGAAAGAAACTGTAAAGTGAAATTTAACCACCTTGATTTTATGTGCCACCAGGTAGAACATGTCTTTGTGATGACTAAGGCGGGAGTTCATTCAAAATACATATTTTTCGGGTGCGTTCTAGCGGATATTCTAAGGTTTCTCCGCACACTACCAATGACAACGATACAAATCTGCAATGTTTTGTGCGCCATACAATTACATAGTTGAGCGATGAGGGAAGAGCCTGCGCCCTTGCAGTTCGATCGATATAATTGCATGTTTCGGCATATTTCTTCCTGATCGTCATATAACATCAGGGTTGTATATGATGTATATTTCGACGCCAGTTGAACCATTTATTAACGTCTGCTATTCCCTTTTTATTTTGCCATTGCTCACGTTATTTAAAAGAATGGGGGGGGGGGGGGGGATCGGTCCAACATCCGTATTCCAGCTGCAAATCGAAGCTACTGCGCTGCTTTTAGGCTGCTTCGCACAACGCAATCAGTGGGTTCGGCTAGCCAGAACCTACTTCTGAAAACAGAATGCGCGACAAGTAGTCAGTGAGTGCAAGATGTGCGTGATAAAAATAAGGGAATCACAGTACTTCAGTCTGGGAGCGTCGTTCTCGAAGTCAATGAACAGCCCAATGAAGAGCTGTCTGCACATGGCGCATGGTATGTGGCTAGCTAGTTCGCGGGAATAACATCCAGCGACGTAGCGCACATTTTCCCGGTACATGGCTTGCTTAACGGCAAAATATTAAGCGCTTAATCGTGTCACGTAAAAATATGTACGTGTGTTTGTCAACTTTTTTAAAACCTCAGTATGGCTATGGCGGCATACTGCAATGACGAACCAGGAATGTCTAGGTGTGCAACGTACATTCCAACTACCAATAAGGAGTGTGTATTTTCATTTGTAGAACATTTTTAGACAATTTTGATATCTATACAACTGCAAGGTAGCGAGAGGTACCGGAGCAAAATTCTCGGCATCATGATATTTATGCAGATCTTATGCATATTTTGTATATTTAGACGTTTCGCGCCGCATACCTGCGTGTATATTTCGGAGGTTTTTGTTTTTCATAAAGTCCCGGGCTCTAGTGATCGCACACAATACTTCCTATTTTTCATACTAACCAATTTAAAAGACTGATAATTTCGCCACAGACGTCCACCAAAAGAAACATTAGAGGCCGCACCGGATTGGCGGACAAGTATATCTCGATATTGAACTACTGCGTAACGCATCCGAGACATGTTACTAATTACTGCTATTGGACCTGTCTTTAAGAATAACAGAAACACTTGAGAAGTTCGGTTTAAACTGTCGTGACCTGTAAGAATAGCTGCCCATCTCTTGTCTTTTCTCCATCTCTCAGCGTCTGTGTGTCGTCTGCTCCCTTACCATTACACACAGTCACGACGCTAGTAGGGTGACGAGAAAATGAAAACTGTGCAAATCTCTTGCTATCGCTGCTGTGTCCAGACTTTGCATTCAGGCAATTTCTACACTTGTCTAGTTTACGTTGTACTATTCCGGGATGCACCAATTGGGCACCTTCGACTACGAAGTGCACATTCCAGCTGGAAATCGCCTCAGAATTGCCGCATGTTCGAGTCCACAAATCTTGCTTGGCGCAGGAATCATTGAAATTCCATTTCTAAAAAAATGCTCAATGTACTAAGGAGTTATTACGTATCTGAAGGCTCCAAGTTAGAAGCTTTCAGAAACACGCATAGTGGTGTCAATGGGTCTACCATTCACTTTGCAGTTCCTTTAAAGTACAGAACGGGCTGATCTCACAAAAAAGAAAAAAGAGCAAAAGTTCAAGAAACGATGAGCGTGCCCACTAGGAAGTATAGCAATTATCATAGCTACCGGTAGTTATAAATATAAATGCAAGAAGTTAAGTGATATAATATTTTACTTACGACGAACTCGGACGGCTGATGACTCTTCAACATCATCGACGTCTTGCGCCATCGAGGCTGTTATGAAAAGTTTAGAGAAATAAAGCGAAGTTTAATTATACATAATTAGAGACATATTGCCTACCATATCATTGCAACACGAAAAGGTTCACGTCAATCTTAAACGAGACACATCCATGCGAAACAGGTAACTTAATAAACATGACTTGTTCACACTAAAAGTGTATTGCACCAAACGAGAACATCATGTTTATTTACGCTGTTTATCATTCGTAACGGATATCGGTGCATAAAAGGCAACAATAAATTTCGAACAGTTTGAAGTTCATGTATTTATCTCCAGAGGTGTTCGATATACGTTCGTCCAGTTCAAAGCTTTACTTCTTGCTACCAACCGGTTAATAACAAATGAAGAGCAACATCCTAAAGCAGAACTTACCAACAGCAAGGGCGAAGACAAGAGCAATGACAAACACAGTCTTCATGGTGCAAGGTATAACTGTAAGCACGAAGTAGATACACGATAGAGAGATCAACTTGCAAGCAAAAATCAGGAATCCTTACCTGCGACGAGCTAGCAGACAAAACTCTTCCTGCAGCCTACGGATCTTTTATAGCAGGTCGAAGCGGGTGATGTGTTCGGACTCCAGCGTTATCTAGCGTAATATATGCTCGTTCTGTTTCATCGGCGGGACGTCAGTGAATCATCCGTGGGTTTTTACGTGGAGGATAACGAGCTTCCGTAGATACCGTGGCCGGGTATTGTCACGACCTTATCCTATTGTTGTCTGGAAAGAGAAAAGGGAAATCTAGCGATCCAGTGAAAGTGGATTGAAACAAAACACTAAAAAGAAGAAAAAGAAAAAAGGCTGTTGGAAATGTCGGTAGCTCCGGATCTGAAGCGTCTGCTTCGATGTTGCCTAGGAGGTCTTATTTGTCAGAAACGCTACGTTGCATAGACTACTTCTGTATTCCCGACGATGCGTCAACGTGTGTGTTTTCAAACACCTTTGCCAAGGGACAAGATAGTGTTAAAAACGTAGAACCTTGTTTTTGTGGATGTCTTTTTCAATTCCGTGTTAGCGTCACGAAACAACTGTGGCTATGAGCGGCGAACAGACGAGGACAGATGGAGAGAGGACACCAGGAGGGAGCGGGGGACAGGCACAACAACGCACTGTGAATGACACCATATAGCACCACGTGATTCAAATCACTTTTTGAAATATGCCAGACGTCGGAAAAGTGTCTGATCTCTGGTTCTTCCTTCTCTATAGGTACTTTCTTATAGCAGGGTGACGGTCTGTTGTTATAGAGTTCAGCTTTATGCCTGTTCAAACAAACAAAGCATAAGCAATAAAGTAGACGTTGTGGGTAATCACTACCCCAGAGATTTAAATGCACTAAAAAGTGGTAAAACATGCAGGCATTTATGCAACAAAAACCCGAAAACATGCAGGGAAATATGCAGCATCTATATCGAAAAGCATTCGTTTTAGCAGTCGTCGAGAAGTCAAAGCCAGTAAGAAATGGCTTCGGAATGGAAAATAAAGTTTAGCATAATTTAACATTCTGGCATACGTGAAACGTAAGGATAGTTGCAGATTATGTGCACAGTGAATGGAGACTAGACACAGTATTTCCGACAGAATGAACTTCTTGAAACTCTGGTACCGTCGGGTTTTAATAGCAGTTATTACATGGGTTTCTTTTCCTTTTGCTTTGTTGTTTCATCCCTTTCCACTGGAAGCAGTACAAGCATTCCCGGAGCAGCTGCTGAAGGCTCTTGCATAAGTGGCAATACCTAAGATCCACAAAACTCTAGCGTTTATATTTGTATAGCTAGTACCCGGGATCAGTAACAGTAATGGTGACGGAAACGGTATATTACCGAAATGGGACCAGGTAACGGTTTTGGAAACTCTAACGAATGTCACGTTCCTCCATTACCAGAAATGGAATTGGAAAACTGTTACTAATCTTCCTGGGTCGACTTCTAGGGGAACTGAGCCGACATAGGTCCACAGACAGCGTCCCCATACACGTCCCCATACGTCCCCATACACACCAGCTGTGTGGCCGCTGGTGCTCAAAAATTTATATATATCTACATCTTATTTTTCACCGGACAATCCAATACCGTACGCACTTCGACATACAAAGTACGCAAGGCATTATGATTGATATCTAGTCAACAGCTGTACGACCAAGATCTTCCAACTCAAGCAAGGAGTTCTGAGTAAGCAACTCCCTCATTCATATGTTTGCTGCCTCTCAGCGGTGCTTTTGAACTCTAGCACCATACTGCTATACCGACTAACAAAATCGTACTATAACTGAGCCATGCGGAACGGAAATATACGTAAAGCGAGAGCCTGCAAGCTTCTGAAAATTAACCTGCTCATTGACAGTCACAGTTGATATCGTCACAATACACATGCTTCCATGAGACCTGTACACTATTGCGTCCATACCACATCAAAACATAAAATACATGCATATGAACATCCAAACATTGAAAGCATTCACCTCCCTGCTTTAGAAACTCAATACTCCTGATGAGTCCCTCTGTTTCCATGTTGACACTTGCTGTCACCCTCTCATTCTGGGTGTCATATGATGAAAGAAAAGTATCACGTCCATGTTCGTGCTTCACTAAAGCATACAAAGAGTCATTTTGACACCTAAAACTGAAATCTCATAAAAACGTAAACAGAGACCCCAATTATTATATCTATACTTCCAACGCGCTGGAGGATAATTAGTTGGAAAGACAATTGATACACATACTTCTGCCAGCTGAACTTGGACGCAGTGAATTATTTTGTTCAGTTGATCCACGTGGATATTATATATCATGTATTTCGCACAGAACCCAGGAGAGTCACACCTTCTATCTGCCAATACATCTACTGCCTGTGTTTAAGCAGCGTCCGCGTGCTTGGCCCACTACATCGCGCGACGTTGTCTCGTTCGATGCCATTTCTTCCTGCCACACGTTTGACACAAATGAAATCTGAAATTCAAGGGAACTCGAGACACCCAGCCCAAAATGTGACGACTTACATTGCTAGACGGTGCATGATGTGAGGCCATGAGACGCCAGAAGCCAGAGTGACCGTTGACCAAGCGAAAGAAAAGACGCTGTACATACGGAACTGTGCACGTGGTATCAGTAGGCAGGGCCCGTATCACAAATGCGTCAATATAGGCGTAAAGGGCTAATACTCCGACGCAGAGCCTCAGTTTATCCGTCAAGACGAAATTTTATCCGTCGGAATATAAGAATAAATCATGTTCCCCGTGCCATTTACGCATACAGCGGGCGCGTTTACGAGTAGGGATAAAACACAGCTTGACGGATACTGCGTTAGCCATTTTGTCGAAATTTACGCTTAGTAAGGCTAAGATTGGACGTAAACGTAAATTTATCCGTTTCCTTCGCGAGAGTGTACTCCTGTAATAACACATGAGATGACATTATGAATTTTATTTCTTTAACATTGTATTTTATTTGTTTTTAGCTTTCATATGTGTTATGTCACAGGCACGGGGAGCCAGAACATCTTGAAGTATTTCCTTTCTAGCTGTGTCACAATAATTGCATTACAGGATGCATTGTACCTTTTTTTTTTTCTGGTTAATCACCCACCCACTAGGGGGTTTCAAATACTGTTTATAATTGTAGGCATGGCCACATTATAACTCGGTCACTGGAAGCTAAAATGAACGTGTCTACAAAAGTTTCCCAATGTCTATGAAGCATATGTGAACTTATTCAAATGACCAAACCGAAGCTCACCATTGTACGTGGGACCACCACCAATATGCGTGGTGATGTTGGGATGTCGTTTTCTTGCAACACTGGATTTGCTGGTATTTGAGGAAGCTGACGAAACGATAATGTGATTTACTACTGACTGGAAGTCAGTGAAAGAAGCTGTCTTACTATTTTCCGAGAATTAAATGGTGGATACTCCAATAGTAGTAGATGTTGGGCAAATAGCACTTGTTTTGGGTCTTGGATAACGGAAGAAAAGATACGATATTATTATTACGAACGAGTAATTGCAATGCACCCTCGCGTGGTCTATGCTCTCTTGTCAGAAAAGTGATATGCTGCCGCATCGTGGTTTGCCCTGCTGTTTCCAGGAGGGTACACTAAAACCACAACTAGCTGGAATCGAGCATCAAGATAAAGTACAGCAATTATACAGCAGAATTACAGCTCATGTTTGGCAGGGACACTCGAAACTGAGTAGTAGCTAAGCAGGCGGTATTTTCTGAAGCACCTCATTTCTAGTTTGAACGGTGGTCACTATAAACAGGACTTCCCAAAGCAACACGGCATTTCGATGAACCGTCGTCGACATCCTTGGGCAGTTGTAGCGATGGGACTGCATCATCGCGAAGTTTTTTGCTGACTGGTCCCATTATGGCCATGCGGTACGCTTTGCCATCGAAGTGGTCCTCGCATACAAACATTGTCTTTGGCAGGTTCTCCACAGACACTTTCTGCTGTCCAGTAAGTTCCTACGAGGTTCGTCAATAGGCACACTGTGAAATCTCAACTTCGGTGGCTGATTCTTTGCGCCTCGGTGCGGGCATGTTGCGACTATGCACACAGGAGGCATATTTGGCAGATGCCAATTGCAGGAAAACAGCTATATATTATGAATATTAGTTACAATTAACTTGGAAATTTATATTTACACGAGAAGAGACAAAACAAGGCACCACAGAGCAACTTAGAGCAGAACGAGCATTAAGCGAAAGTAAATCAAAACTCACAACTCCCTACCGCGCACGCGATATCCCGGAACGGTAGCGCCGGCTCGCGCTGTGCTGCGTGCTACTGCGCGGAAAACGTCGTGCGCGTGTGATATCTGAATTGCAGGGATTTCTGTTCCAGTTTGAGGTTCTAACTGTTCAGATTTTGAATGGAACAAGACTCACAATCATCTAGTCAATTTCCGCAAGTGAAATAAAATCATACGTAGAACCCGTGATCGTAATTGATGAGGAAAGTGCTACGTCAAATTGACGTAAAATTAGAGAGAAGGGCGGAGGTAAAAAGCCAGAGAGTGCAGTGAATATTTCATCCGTTTGCAAGTGCCTTTTGAATTTGAGCGCTAGTAATTAAAAGGAGGTTTCAGGTGTCAAAGTTTCAATAACATGACGCAGAGAAATGCGCCCCTTGTGTATCTGTTTACGGCCTCTTTAAATGCTATATAGTTTTTCGCAGCTTTTCTGATATATCATGTTTTATGTCTGAATTTTTGTGAAATGCTAATTTTAGTCTTATCTTTCTGCTATTATTTAGTCACTAACCACCATTGTCTTCGCGCACTATGGCCTTAGTTGCTTGTGCGCCATTAAACGTGACTGTGAAACTAATGGCATTTAAAACGGTGATCCTTCCCACCCTTGACTACGCTAGTATTGTATGGGATCCCCATACGAAAGTTGACATTGAGAAAATTGAGAAAATCCAGAAATTAGGATTGCGCTTTATTTATAACCGGTATGATAGGTTTGCTTCGGTGACCGAGCTTATGACTAAAGCAGACCCTCTACCGCTACAGCAGCGTCGTAGACAAGCACGATTGAGGTTTATGTATTCTCTTTATTTTCATCGCATAGGTTTAAATCGGAGCAAATACATATCGGAACTAAATACAAGAAGAGGTAGATATTCTCATGCACACGCCATAACACCCATATTTGCGCGTACTAACAAATTCAGGTATTCTTTCTTTCCTCGGACCATTTAAGAGTGGAACCGATTACCATCTGAAGCATGTTGCCCTGACAATGCCTTCTGATTTGCAGTGGAATGCCAGAGCACCTAATTAGACCAAGTTATAGCATGTGAGTACCGCAGGAATGTCGCTTTTGTACACCTTGTTCTCTGTCCTGTATTCACTCCTGCATGGGCCTTCCGGTCTGCAGTATCGTTGAAATAAATAATAATAATAAAACTCCAATCATCACCAACAACGTCCCTTTTCACCTCAAGAAGGTACTCGGTGACTGCCCAGCAACACATCGACATGTTTTGCATTCTGTGATGTCCTTCCTTAGTACTTTTGTAGAACAAACCTCGCTTTAGACTCCTTGGCAGCCAGACCTCGTAAGCGTACTGGAGTAGCCGGCCCAATGTAGCAAACATCTCCATATTTATCTTTTTTTACCTACCTACCTACCTGCCTTGGGCCCAAAGGCTGAGGTGTTTACCATGAACGAACTCTGTGATACTCTGAGATGATGTAGAAGAGCAAGCGCTTGCGGATCAGACCAGGTAACGTACCAGATGCTCAAGAACCTTGATACTTCAGTCCTGACCAAACTTATCTCATCGATGTAAAAAAAAAAAAAAAAGAGAGAAAAGTTGTTTACAGTCGAATTTGTCCTCGCAACACCCATGTTCGCTCGCGCATCAAAATACCAGGGCTGCCAGGTCAGATTTCGTATTTCTCCCGCCTTCGCTACCCTTTTTAGATTTATTTATTTAGTTATTTGTAGCTTGTAGCCTCCTTTACAGCTCGACGCAGGAATGTGTGCGTTAAGCCTGTAGTCATAGTCGTCGTCCTCTGCTCTTTCAAACTGGATATTTCGATTTCCTTAGCTATTATCGAAAAATAAATAAATAAAAGGTCAATGAATGTAACAGATATATGAAAAAAAAATTGCGGGTTTCGTTGAAAACATAGTCTCGCCCATAAACTATGATTTATTTGGACAGAGCGGATTTCACACCGACATTCGACTCGACAGCGGGTTCTGAAATGGTTTATTTCAGCGGACGGATTTTGACGGGTGGAATTTTAAGCGTGAAGTATGTTTTAATTTGAAGCGGTTATTTCACTATGCACCCATCACGGTGCGCATTTGGCCCCAGACACATTGATGTGCCCTACACTGAAAAGACCCTAAGTCGTATGTTGTATTATCTAGAGAGAACAATCAGGACGATAACGAGTGAATAGTGGTAAAATCATCTAGAAAGCACAATACTGGCAAGCTGCCTCGTTATCTAGAAACAGAAGCCGCAGGATAAATTTGCTCCCATGCAGCTCAAGATACGGATATCTTGCTGGGCGGGTAGATCAAGCGTTCGTTTTCTTGTCAGATGCAGCTCTGCGAAATGAAGCTTCTTAATAGAAACGAAGACACAGGCCGTCCTCTCCTATATATAGCTCACGTCAAAGTTTACTTGAACGCGGCTCCAGCCTCAAAAACGCAAAGGGAGCCACCCTGGCAGCGAATAGCAGAAAGCAACGCCTTGATAAGTGCGGCCACCCTTCTAATTTGAATGAGATAACCCAAACACCCTCCGCCACTTTTTTTTCTAAGCATCAGCAGGGACCGCAGGCCGGAAATGCGTTTAAATTAACTCTGATGCTAGTTGTACCTGGGCTATCAGTACAATGCGCACCATTTCACGACACAGCATTTCTCTGGCCGAGAAACTAGGCAGTCACGCAGTTTATGTTTCAAACCTTTTCAAACCTGGTTTAAATTTTCTTTCTTCCCGCAGACTGTCCTGGAATGGAATGAGCTACCACAGGCGATAATGAATAGTCCTACGGCTAAGAATTTTTGTAAACTGATAGCGACAGTTCTCAATTAATGTCTTGTGTTATCACTTTTTTGTTGACCTTGTGTGTTTACATTAAGTGTTATGTATCCCACCCTACTTAGGCTTACCTGTAAGCCAGTAGTATGAATAAATAAATAACAAAATAAAAAGTTTCGTAGGCATACAGCGTGCATTGACTGTCCACTTGACATCCATATTTAAAACCCTCAGGTTGGGTACGTCGCGGGACAACTGTGATCATGAGCCGATCTGTAGATAGCAATTTTGCCCATACACGACACATGGTATTTAACGTCCCTCGCGGTAGACGGCGTGTCAAAGTCAAGTATCACCAGGTATTTTAGTATAAAAGTCGCCAACAGTCACTTCATCGTCTGTAGCCCAGCATGATATGGTATTGCCAATCTGGGAGTAGAAAACCAGCGGCATGGCCGAGTGGGCTAAGGCGTCCGCTCGTTGGCGGTAACCAAGGTCGTGCTGTAGACTGGGAGGTGGTGGGTTCGAATCCTACCGCCGGCTGTGCTGTCTGAGGTTTTCCCTGGGTTTTCCGAAGACTTTCCAGACGAATGTCGGCACAGTTCCCTCTGAAGTCGGCCCAGGACGCATACTAATCCACCTGTCCCCCACTCCTTCCTGCTGTCCTCTCTCCGTCTGTCCACCTCTGTACGCCGCTCATAGCCACAGTTGCTTCGCGGCGCTAACACCCAATCAAAAAAAAAAAAATGGGAGTACAAAATATTGGCAGGGGTTATGCGTTGATAGCATCAAAGTGTCACTGATGAATAGAAGTAATATTTGGGTCCGCTTGCAACTGGAGACAGCTAAATGTTTAAAGAATAATATACAAGCAGATATGTGTTGGATACGGACGTGTATGAGCTTTTAACAAGCTCGGATGCGGGCACACATGCGCTCGGCCCACCGTCTTCGAGCTTGTTTTGTCCTTGATCACATGTTCACCGACATAGCTGCGACCACGTTGGAGAAGAACTCCCAGCAGCTGGCTCATTTTCGTGTTAGCTTAGTGTCGCGAGTGGTTATCCTCACCCGTGATGCAGTCCATCGAATGTTTCTTACCACGGGAGGCCGTTTTCGGTACCGATTCCAGGTACAGAGAGGGTGTGTTAGCGAGGGGCAGTAGAGAGGGCAGAGAGCATGACGTTTTCTGTCTTTCTTTTTGTTTGCATGACAGGCGAGAGTTGCGGTTTGTGCACGTGTACTCCCAGTTGCGTTTCGCGGCGTTGCTTATTACTGTCGTGATATTAACAAAATGAAAGATCTACTGAATAGGCTGGCGGAATGTCAAACAGAACTGCAGTATGGCATATGTGCAGATCGAACTGTCTGACTGTAAGAGGACCTCCTACAGAAGGCTGCTCCTATCAGGGAATAATAATTGTATAATTGGGGGTTTACGTCGCGAGACAACTGAGATCATGAGCGACGCCACAGCGGTCGGTCTGTGGATTACTTTTGCCCACCTGAGGGCTCTTCAACGTGCGATGAAAGCTCATCACACGGCACCCCGTGTCTGAGTAACTTGTACCCTGCCACCAAGTTACTGGCCTCCTCAGCCGGGTTCGAACCCGCGATCAGAAGGCGAACACGCTACAGACTGAGCCACCGAGGCCGGTCATATCAGGGAAAACAAAATAAGAAAACTGGGCCTCTGTCTTTTCGATCAAACTTACTAAAAAGATATGCACAAAGACGAGAGCACTGAATCTCACAGGGCCGTAGTGGATCAAAGGCTACCGAAACGAAACTGACCTACCATGTCCCTGGTCCACTAATTTGATGTAAATTCAACTTTCCTAATAAACTTTGGCAACAACTGGTTTTCAGTAATGTCATGTGTAGTGATGGGCAATCCAGTTCACTTTAGTGAACTCGTTCGTACAGTTCAGTTTGGTTCACTGAACCGTTCAAAAGATCCGTTCTTTCGTTCATCTTTCCCTGACGTCATAACATCATGTGACCGATCTCAACGGCGAACCGGCATCTACTTATGTGCAGGGTTGT
Organism: Ornithodoros turicata; assembly: GCF_037126465.1. Lineage (NCBI taxonomy): Eukaryota > Metazoa > Arthropoda > Arachnida > Ixodida > Argasidae > Ornithodoros > Ornithodoros turicata. Next base: position 97,453,043 of record NC_088201.1, on the reverse strand, counting down.
AGTGTTAATGAATAGCATGTGCAATACCCGTAGACATGGGAATTGTCTCAAAATACCCTAATCAAGATTGACAGTCCCGCAGTATCCCATTAGTGCAAAAACCCTGTTTTTAATTAAAAGGATGGGGAATACCCATAGGCATGCTTATTGTCCCAGGATATCGTAATCAAGATTGCCAGTCCCACAGTATCCCATTACAGTGCAGAAACCCACATATTTAATGAACAGCGTGGGTAACACCCGCACACATGGGAATAGTTCCACAATATCCCAAACCGATAGACAATCCCACAGTATCCCGTTATACTCCAGAAACCTGCATTTTGAATGAAAAGCATGGGTAATACCCATAGACATGGAAATAGTCCCACAATATCGTAATGAAGATCCACAGTTCCACAGTATCCCATTAGAGTGCATAAACTCGCATATCTAATGAAAAGCATGGGCAATATTCGTACACATGGGAATAGTCCCACGATATCGTAATCCATATACACAGTCCCACAGTATCCCATTACAATGCAGAAACCCACGTTTTTAATGAAAACCATAGGTAATTCTCGTAGACATGAGGTAGTCCCACAACACCGTAATCCAGATTGACAGCCCCACAGTATCCCGTTATGGTGCAGAAACCCGCAATATTAGTGAAAAGCATGTGCAATATGCGTACACATGGGAATTGTCCCAAGACACACAAAAAAGTCATGTAGCCCACACATAGTCACTTGGATTAAATTGCGCGAGAAACAGACTAAATTATGTGAAATGAGGATTAAAAATAATGAAAGGAGGATTAACTCCAATGGCAAATGGATTAAATGTCATGGTATAAGGATTAAAATGTACGACAAGAGGATTAACAACGCCGGAAAAAGCTGTAGTAATGATCAGGGTCACATGACCCACTGACGTCAATGATTGCCGAACGAATCTTTCGAACGAGTAATGTTCACTGATTTGAACGAACACATCGGATTCGGGCCACGCGCGCTGAGCTTCGCCTGGCTAACCACTGCGCATGCGTTCAACACTGCTTTACAGCGGCGAACATAGATGGCAACACGCGCACCATCGACTGGAGGAGAGTGGAGAAACGAGAAACTGCGAAGCGAACGCAGCGAAACCTGACAAAACGGGGACGAGAACGGGTGAACTGGTGAACGAGTACTATCGACGGTAGTGAATGAGGTTATTCAGTTTGTGCCCAGGATTCGTTCATTCCGAGCTGTTCATTCGCGAACGACACATCACTAGTCTTGTGTATTCCGCTGCAGTGATTTGACCAGACTATCCTACACCCCTAAATGTTTGGAGATATCCCCTCACTTTTCCCCCAGTTACATGCCATGCAGAATGACAGCTGCGCCTTAAAAGCACATTGAAATACCCTTGAATATTTGTTTCCAAATTCGGTGGGAAACATGCTAATTATGACTCCCCACACACACATATTGTGAGGAAGATCACTGATCGCAATCATCCCCATCGCTCTGACCATCGCGCGAGACCGCGCCCAATTCATTCTGGTCTCGACCTCCATCCTTTCCGGCTGCTATTAAAAACCCTACCTCCATTGGCTACACTGATCTCGATTGTAAAAGGCTGGATCGCAGATTGGGAGCGCGAGCGTGAAGAAACCGGCCGCCATCTTACTGTACCCACAACAGTCGCCGCAGCGATCATGGCAACTTCTTGCGATTACGGTCGTACCAACCGTACTGGCAAGGATACAAGGCCTAAATTTATACAGGTGAGTCACTCTTCATCAAGGAATAAATAGGCGTCCATTGTGTATGTTTAGTTGACCATTATGAAGTGTTTTTTTTTGCCCAAAACGAGCACTGGATGCAGGTTGCTTGATCGCTCTTCCGAAGTTCAATCGAGCACACTTGCATTTTACCCTGCGGCAAATACAGTTTGAGTGCATAATATGCTTGGGAGAACACGTTACACTACACAGGTAGTGTTGTCATCAATAGACCCCGGATTTCTAGGCAATGCCTACTTTTTTTCTTGTGAATCTAATAGTACCTTTCTGATGCAAGAGCACTAGTTAGGTGATAAGGACGCCAGTAACATGGGTCTTATTTTGCCTAAAAATGCCTATTTCGACGTAAGCGCCTATTTCTGAATTGCTGCCTAAAAGAGCAACTATGCCCCAAAAAATGCCTAAAATGGCATTTCCTTGACGATTATTCTTTGTTTCAACGCGCTCGGAGATGAAATGGACACTGCTGTCGGTACTCCAACGCGTTCGAGAAGGAGAAAGAACGGCCGCCGCTCGCGCGTCGTCGGCGCCGGCTTGTCTGCCGACGCACATCTGCAACGCACGTTCAGGAGCCTTACAACCTCAGTCGTCAGTTGTGGTTTGTTGACCGCTACAAACCTCGCAACATGCCGAAGGTGAAGTCAAGCAAGCGGAAGCTGATAAATTCTTGGATTGAAAAGTTCGATTGCTACACCACCGATGGGGATGTAGTATTCTGTCAGCCGTGTGGGAGAAAAGTAAGTTGCGTTCGAGTGGCATCCCAATTTAGAGGGTTGACTGATTGGTTAAAGCTGAGACCAACTGCACATCATTTGTGCCAGACAGCGAAGTTATTTTGACCCGCTTGCTGGCTGATCGTTCATGAAAGCTCATATCAATGCAGGTCGCATGCGAGAAAAAATGTCACCTGGACCAGCACGCTGCCACAGCCATCCATACGTTCAACTGTGGCAAAGACCTCCCGTCCACGTCGCGGCAAAGCTTCCTCAAGGACTGCGCGCCAGATGCAAAGAAAAGTGCTCTGCACGCTGATTTGTGCACAGCACTTGTGGCAGCGAATATGCCGTGGACCAAGCTTGAGAATCCCACTTTCAGGAGTTTCTTGGAAAAATACTGCAACACAAAAATTCCATGCGAGTCCACACTGAGAAAAAACTATTTGGGATATACGTACGAGGAAGTGCTTTCCAGCATTCGGTCTGAGGTAGGAGACTCCAGCATTTGGATTTCAGTGGACGAGACGACGGATGCCAATGGTAGATACATTGCGAACATGGTAATTGGGAAGTTAGAATCGGAGAAACCGACTCGGCCATTCCTCATTGCTAGCAAGCCACTGGAGAAAACGAACGGCAATACAGTGGCATACTTCGTCAACACGTCTCTTAAGATTCTCTATCCCTCTGGGGCTGACGACGAGAAGGTACTGCTCCTGTACACTGATGCTGCTGCCTACATGCACCGCGCTGCCACGCTGCTAAAGGTCTTCTTCCCGAGAATGACGCACGTCACGTGCCTCGCACACGCACTCCACCGAGTTGCAGAAGAAGTGAGAACCAATTTGACAGAAGTCAATCAACTCGTCTCCTCAGTGAAAAAGGTGTTCCTGAAAGCCCCTGCTAGAGTTCAGGCATTTAAGGACAAGCTGCCTGACGTACCACTTCCCCCTGAACCCATTTTGACCCGATGGGGTACGTGGCTGAATGCAGTGGACAACTTACACAGCCACTTTGAAGGTCTGCGCTCTGTGATTCTCGAGTTCTCGAGAGATGAAGCAGAGAGCGTAAGGCGTGCACAGGACATCTTTGAGCTGGCGAAGCTTCCTGGAGAACTGGCGCACATTTCGGCGAACTACGTGTTCATATCTGACAGCATCAGGCGACTGGAGACTTTCGGTCAAGCACTCTGCGATGCTGTTGCTACCATTGCTGCTGTGCGAGAAAATATCGAGAAAGTGCCCAAGGGGCCTGTCGCCGACAAAGTACTGAAAAAGCTTAACGTAGATGGGTAGAAATCCAGCGAACCGGTAGAATGTAGGAAGGGAGTTGCCTCAGGACAGAAGCCGCCGATATTTTGAACAGAGACTGTTCTTCTTCAGAAGAAGAACAGTCTCTGTTCGAAATATCGGCGGCTTCTGTCCTGAGGCAACTCCCTTCCTGAAAAAGCTTAAGTATGTTCTGGAGAAAAATCCAGGGTTTAAAATCTTAGAATCAGTGGCTGGTGTGCTTGCCGGAACTGAACTGATGACACCAGAGGAAATACGCCCCTCGGACGTTCCAAAGCTCAAGTTTGCGCCAGTTACTTCGGTCGACGTTGAACGTAGCTTCTCGGCGTACAAGCTCGTACTTAGCGACAGGCGACGAAGTTTCACGCCCACAAACTTAGAAATGGTGCTTGTGTCATATTGTTACCATAACCTCACGTGAGGCAGACTTCATTTCTATTCTTATTTTCCCCACTTATTTAATGTTTGTTACGTTTTTATTTTCTGTAACCCATTGTCATGGGCATTCTCGCATGTCATGTTCTTCCATTACTACTTGTTACTTCCTGATATTACCTCTCTGAGGGAAATAAACAGAAATTCGTCTTCTCGGGAATGCTAAGGCGTGAAAAGCGTGCCTAAATATATTATGCCTATTTTTACGTTTTGATGCCTGAACTGAGATGTTTCGGGCCTATTATAGGCGCCTAAAATCGTTATTTTTAGAGCCTGAACATCCGGGGCCTAGTCATCAATATATGTGCAAGCACTCGAGCGCTTTTTTGCATGCATTGCTAGCATGGTACACGGTGTTCTCTGCGGAAGCAAGTGCCACATTCATTTCTTTGAATTACCTTCGCGCACAAGTTCGGTATTACGTCATAATGAGACCACGATTGTCACCTTTTTTCATGTATTGGTATTGTTTTGTGCCTTGGTTTGATTTGTGACAAAGAATCCTACGTTACGGTGGTGTGGCGCGACTTGAATAACGCCTTGTGTCTGAGCTGTATCGTCAGCTTGTTACGATAGCAATAATTTGTAGCGTGTCGTGCTATTTGTAGCAGTTTTTAAGGCAAAAGTGGTCTCTCAATACAGGTTTCGTCATGAGGGCTACCCAGTGAATAATCTGTGCAGTGTGATACGGCTGGGTGTACAGGTAAGTATCACGTTCCTCATCCACTGGTTTCTACTTTACAGGAAGGAACAACCTCAGTGCACGCACTGTGGTTAGCCTCTCTCACTTTTGCATGTTTTCTTACATGTTCACATCAGAAACACACCTTAGACTTTAGGCTCCTTCACCCAGCGATATAATAATTAGATATTATAATTCTTTTTAGAAGAGTTTGTAATCTTTTTAATTTTTAGAAGATACAGGGATTGTAAACTATGTTTTAAACTGATGTTTTAACATTTGTCCAATGCATTTATTAAACAACATATTCATTTTTAACTCGTTGCACCCAAACCAATCTTCTGATGTATTATTTCCTTTGTTGTCGATGCACCATAAAAATTGGAATAATCATCATCAATGCAGGTTACTTCACAGCTGCCTCGACATACTCAAGAAATGGGTGCAGAACCTGCGTAATGCCCACAAACTTTGACTACCACAGCACCTCCAGAAAGTAAAGGCATATGTGTCACATGGGATTTTTAAAGGCATTCACAGTATCTAATACCTTGTATGAACTGTTGTAGATCTAAGCAGCCTCTACAGTACACTCTCAGAATTTTTTTTTATTATTAAACTGACAACATCGTAATATACATGGTAAGGCACTATATACCAGTCGGATCATAGCTACAAGCTAGTGCGATTCGATAATAGTTTACAACGTTTAATTATTCAAACGCGGCAGTTACATTAAGAAAGAGATTGGCTGAGGAAACACACATTTATACAAGCGCTAAGATTACACAATAACAAAAATATAAATATATATCATCAATCCTTCTTACTGACATCACTATAACGATATATTCAACAAGCCTCGAACAGAAACCTCCGGACGGCTAATTTGAAGTGTTTGGCTACAACGACATCAAGGGGCAAGGAGTTCCACTTTATGACCCCTTGGTGTTGGAGAAGGCGCTTACCATATATGTTTGAGAAACACTGTACAATAAAGTGATGTTCCAATACAGTACGGCTTGTGCGATTAACTGAAACTAACTTGATACCATCAATTATTCCCTCATTTAGTATGCAAAAATTAACCATTAACACAGTTCGCTCAAAGCGTATTAAATTGAAAGGTAAAATGTGTAATGTCTTATATATGCATGAATAAGATTGTCTGTTAGATGTATTGGATATAATGCGAACTGCTCTATTCTGCAAGACCTCAACCGGTTTAAGATAAGATTGATGCGTGTGCCCCCATGATTCTACGCAGTACAGCAAATGACATTGGATGAGCACAAAATACAGACTTTTCAGGACAGCAGTTGGGAACAGTCGACGTGCTCTGAACAGTGCTCCATTTGCTCTTGATAATTTAGTGCATACATTTTCTATATGTGGCTTCCAGTGCAAGTGGGAGTCCAAAATTACACCAAGGTATTTAATGGTGTCGACACGTTCAACTGTTGTTCCGGCAATAACTATATTAAAATCGGTTAATGAAACAGTCTTACGATATGGCCTAAATAGCATATATTTTGTTTTCAAAAGATTTAGTGACAGAGAATTCACTTTAAGCCATTCCAAGAGCTGGGGAATTAAACTAGCAATCTTATCATGAATGACACCAATTGTAGGGCCAGTAAAAAGTAACACGGTGTCGTCAGCGTACATTAGAGTGGATGGCCTCACTAAAATCATTTACATAAAGAAGAAAAAATATTGGGCCCAGAGCGGAACCCTGTGGGACTCCCATATGCACGGGAAGAGGAGGCGAGCAGCACTCGTGGACAGATACAATTTGGGTTCTGTTACTGAGGTAGCTAGTAAAAAGTTCAAGTGAATGGCCTCTAATTCCATACTTGGACATCTTACCTAACAAGACATCGTGACGTACTGTGTCAAATGCCTTTTTTATATCTAGGAAGATGGCTACACAAATGTCTCCCTTGTTAAGGCAGTTGTTTATAGCTTCCGTAATAGACAGAACAGCGGTTGCAGTCGAGCGTGAGCTACGAAAACCATGCTGGGTGGGACTAATTACTTTATTTTTTTCAAGAAAGCTAGAGAGCCTGGAGGATAATATTTTTTCTAGTATTATATTTAAAGCATTAAGTACTGAGATGGGGTGATAATTAGTTAGAGTATTTTTACAGCCACCTTTAAAATTAAAACTTGTCAGGGAACTGTGATAATTGTTTCAGTTAATAAGCATGCACATATACGCTATAAGAAAATTATTTATTGAGAATGCACTTCTCTGTCTACTCATGTTGTTTACATCTACTGTAGATCACATTCATTTATCACATATTATATTCTTATATATTATTATTATATTATTACATATTCAATCACATTAAATTTAAAATTTAGCATATATGAGAAAATATCAGGAGGGAAGTTGCTATTCATTGCTCATTCCAACCTAAAATTGAGAGAGCGTACCTGACCACTGTCATTCCTAAAATATATATTGCCATTGTAGCAAGGTCACAAAACAATAAATGTAGTCTTTTAAGACCTACCTGCACGTTCATTGTATCCTGAAACGCATAAGTGCAAGAAATAAATCTTGAACTTGAATAAACTTGACATAAAATGTTGAATAATATAACGAATGATATAAAATATTGAATAAACTTGAACTCGTATATTCTCTTTACTCATCATCAGTGATCTTCATTACAAAAACATATCGTGTTAGACTTTTTTTGTTTGCGTTTCACAGACTGGGTACACGAGGGCCAAAATGACAAAATCACAACTGTTTCAAGCTCCAAATACTCCTGTTGCAATTTGAAGACCATATGTGGAGCTGCATTTTTTGGAACATGCTCCACATAACAAGCATGACAAAGTCAGCACTGGATAGCAGGACCCCGTCCCCAAGCAGCTTTTCTCACGCTGCAGTTGTATTCAACAAAAGCATGTGAGTGCTGGAGAAGGACATTCAGTTTGGCACAACCACGCCTGCAAATAATCAGAACAAATAAAGGAAGAAGCAAACAAACATAGAAGGGCTGTACTTCAAAAAGAGATAAGGCCTGTGTCTCAAGGAGGTGTTACCCCTTTCTAAGTAACTTAATTGATTAAGCTTACATCACTACCTGATTAACTGTCCTAACGAGCGTGTTCTAATTGCGTGAAGCAATTAGATCACGCTCATAACGTATTTGCGCTGCTTCGGTGTGTCCATATTTGCGAGGCAGAGCACCGCTGTCGTTTACTAAAAGACTCTTTCCAAGGCGATGCTTGATATAAATCATACTAAACGCATACACGGCTAAAACAACGGCTGTGATTCTACAGAACGATCTCTTTCTGCCATGCGAGTATATCTTTTCCCGGACCGTTATGGAACAATTTTTGTCCAGAACGCAGTACGGGATATTATATACATGGTTGTTGTTAACCTCAAGTCGTTTCTTATTGAAATATTGGCTGGGAAACGTACAGTAGTACAATCCCCAGCGCTGCACTGCAGTGACGGTCTAGTTTCGGAATGCAAAACATAACGTAATTAAGAATCGAACGGCAGGACACCTGTGAAACACTGTTAGGATACATTAGTATACTGGCACCTTACAAAATTGTGTGATGACAAACAACGACCAATGCTTGCAGCGCAATAAATACTCACAATCTCTGTTGCCTCCCATTGTTTTCTATGGGCACACACAGCACTTTAGGGCCCACCAACATGGCGGCCCGAAGGCACGCCTCTCCCCCACGAGCCCCTCTCCCATGCGCGATCCAGCCTTTATACATAGAGATCAGTGATTGGCTATACCTGTCTCGGTTTTCTGCCTAACAATTTTTTTTTTCCTTTGCAACATCCCCCACGCTCGGGACATAATGCAGTTCTGTATATCATTAATTATACTACTTATACATTTATACATGTATTAAATATCTTACTATGCTGGTAACTATTTTCAGAATTAAAATAGGTAAAAATGATAACAGTTTTATGAAGGGTACCGGAGACATAAGCGAGGAAGAAGAGGGTAGAGGAGAAAGAGGTTAGAACGGAATAAACGTGGACAGTCACGGTTGGAAAGACTAGACTTATTACATTTTACAAGTTACTAAATTGATGGGATGCAGCTGTTCGGGATTGTTATCGACTTCGTTACATTTACGGTTCCATATATAACGCAATTTAGTTACTCAGGCATCTGTATGAAGTCGAGAATTATCGCGCCTCCCATTAATAGTGGTGTTCCCGCTCTCTTTCTCATTATTTATTATTATGACAGCGACGCGCATCCAGCGACTGCACTAACTTCCTCGCTCGAGTACATGTTGCACACAAAATGCAGTTTTGTTGCATGCATTCGCATGTATTCGCATATACTTATGTGCACTAATTGTATCTTAACAACTTGGAAATACGAACTTTGTAGTATGGTGATAGGAATCGTGACAGCACCCGGGCAGGCACATAGCAGCAGCCGCATACAGCAAGCCAGCATGCTCACCGCGCCTGGACTGGGAGAGAAGGAGAGCATTGTTTTCCTCACCATTCTCATCTTTGCCCCCTCACCCTCTCTGTACCAGAAATCGGCGCTGGAAACGGTCTCCCTCTTATCACCGGATAGCCACATCTGTCCTGCGCGCTTAAAGATTTCTCTCTCTCTCTCTCTATCAAGTATCCCAAGCAGCACAATGTACTGAAAGTCGAGTGCAATAGGGGTGGACGGTATGTGTCTTATCATTGTTCTTTAGTTTCACGAGTCTGTTCAAGGCCTGCCACCTACCCGTCCACCCCTATTGCACTCGACTTTCAGTACATTTTGCTGCTTGGGATTTGACGTTCTAAGAAACATGTGTAATATGTGTTGCTTCTTCATACAATGACGAAAAAGCTCTCAGAAAGGCCAAAAGAATACACAAATGGTGAATCAGTGCAATCGCTTTTACAGAAGATCAAAAGAACGACGCTTTTGCGGCTGTGCCAAGTGATCATGCACGAAAACGAAATATTCTGCCTATAAATAAGTGATGCGGTAAATGCAGCTATATTGGTATTCATTCACAAACAGCAGGTTTCCAATAGCAATCCTTGGACGTCCTTGTCTACTCTTTTTTAATTGCAATAGAAATTATTGTCGAATACATTGCTCATGTATGTATTAATTTCCACTAAAGGTTACCTTAAAGCCATAGCTGCTTTTGCATCATGAAATTGTTCCAAATTGACCAATCTATCTACAAACCGACCACTGTGGCGTCGCTCACAATCATAGTCCGCACCACCAATTATTAATATTAAGATGGTGCCTTCATCACGCGGACCAATAATTTTGCTTCAAGAGCTTCTGTAGCGCGAATTTTGATTTTGCAACCCAAAGGGCTTGATGCATGTTTCCATTTCTGAGCCACGCATTGCATTTCTTTTCTTCTTCTTCTTCTTCTTTCATTTACCCGAGCATGAGCCCTTGCCCGTGCCCCGCGCGCCCTCCATGTTGTTGCCGTGCAGACGACGTTAAAAGTTCTCTTTCTTATCTCTCCTCTTCGCCCTCCCCCGAATTTTTCCTCCTCACATATCCTCGTACAAATTTGTCAAGTTGGCTTTCTTGCATGATTATCTGCTGTCCTGTGAAGCCGGGTTTCTGTGTCGTGTCTCTGAATTCTGGCCATGAATCGCTTCCAAATTTCTTTTCTGACCAGCAACACATTTAGCGAAGGAAACATAGCGCGTTGCTCGTGACATTTGTTCATTTAACGCTTTGAAATCGCCCTAGAGGGTTTAGAAAAAAAGAAGGAATGTCTGTAAAGGCAAATTGAGAATCAAGGCAATGAGTGCACAGTCAACCCTCGATTTATGAATGGCCAACATTCCTTGGAAGATTCTTCATAAATCAAGGAATTCATAAATCATGGTTTGGAAGGGGCGAATGAGCGCTCTAACGGTAGGCAATGCTCGTGACGTGGAATTAACGCGGGGTCCCAGAGCCTCGATTTGAGCAGCAGCAGCGGAGCAGCCGAGCTGCAGCAACACCAGCGGTCCCATAGCACTCAGCGAGAGCAGCTGCAGCGCTGCCTAGCTGCAGAAATTCGCTGCTGCTCCTGTATCCGAATTTTTGGTTGCTGTGCTGGCCTGTTGCTCTGCAGCCTGGGCAGCCGGTTTCGCAAGCCGAACAGGATGTTCGTTGGTGTTGTTTTCATTCGACGGTATTTAGGGTTAGCAGAGCGGTGACGGCTGAAGGGTTGTGTCTGGTTGTTTTATGATTTGTTCCTGAAGAACTTAACACGCTTAGGATTACCAGTGGTTTGGAGTGAGTGTTCAACCATCGGTACCGCATGAAGTGCGCTTTCGGGACATAATTCAGTTCATTTATTTTACTATTTGCAGCTAATAAAGTGTTCGACAAAACGTGCGTGAAACATATGTTGTGCCAGAGTTGCAGATAACATGTTCGCTTGTTTTCTGGTAAGTACTCGTACTTTATAACCCGTGACCTGATAACGTACAGGCAAATTACTTCTTTGAGCCTTCGTGTTTGTGTTTGTTTACGTGTTGTTGCCCATCGCTCAGGCTTGCCTATCATGGAATTTATCCACCAGCTAGCCTGCATTTACGCCATTCTGCAAATTACTTCCACGTCCATCTTGCATAAAAACCATACCAACCACATTTCCTGTGGGGATCGACGACTTGCGAGCTAGGTTGTTGTAAATGATACTGACCCTTGAAAAGGGTTCGATAGAGATAGACAATGTTCAGGCTACAAAAAGGTTCGGTAGAAATAAACAATGAACTCGTTACCTTATGAACACAGGCAGAAACTAGTGATGACTAGCAGAAGAGGCCTTTGTTTTCGTTAGACAGCTTTATTTCAGTAACAGCAACGCATAATATCGAATCCTAGTAACGAGGCGATATTTGTACGACAAAATCCTGTAGGAAAGTCTCCGTACAACCGCAGCAGAGGCTGTTTTGCACAGCAGTGCGAAAGGACGAACCTACGTTGAATGTCAGGCTTCTTACATATCTAGGAAGGGTCAATTAGGTAATGTGAGGCTCAGACCACCACCACAATCATTTCACAGTCCACTTGTGAGATACAGATCCATAATATGTCTCACACTTCAGCCTTTCACCTAGAATTGCATTCCTACGTGTGTGTACTAAAAGGCTTAGTTACTGCGTACGCCTTCGGAATGTTCGAACGTAAACAATGCCGTAGTTGCCAACACGTTTTGGACCTTCTACGCCGCTGCTGCCGCTAATTCAAAACGAACCTATGGGTCGCCTCTAGCAACAGAGCCGCGGTAGCAAAAAACTGCTCTGCTGTCATGTTGCCGTGTTGCTGCTGCTGCACCGCTGCTGCTTTGCTGCTGCTGCTGCTCGCATAAAGCTATGGGACCCTGCCCTTACGTTGCCCTTTGAGCAAACCTTGGAATAGGGCTGCGCACCATCGTGAATAGATGCTTCTCCATTCACCATCAACATCATCATTCTGTTAGCTGTTATTGTTGTTAATAGATGCAGGCCAGTTATGAAAGTGGGCGTTACATACACGTACAACAGCGAGAGAGAGAGAGCACATTGAAATTTCAAAAAATTCACTGTACTCTTTTGCGCACTGACAAACGCGTACAAAATGCGATAGAATTGCTGCATACGAAGGGCGGTACCTGCGCTATTGTGTGGACATGATTTGCATGGCGCGCAACGGCAAACCCGACCATAGGTTGCCATGGCCCTCGTGGAGAAACACGGATTTCGCTGCAAACGCATTCACTTCTTATTCAAGTCCTTTCAGGGTATCTTAATCAGCTGAACTTTCGCTCCCTCACACTGTCTCAAACCGCTTGGTCCGTGGCGAAATCCAGCCCAACAACGCTCTTCCCTCAAACAACTTCTGACCTTTTTTGGACGCCATAGGACTTCAGTCCTCACTGTAAGGCGACTCATTATTTCGTTTTACCAGAATCCCCCCAGCAATGGGGTAGAGTATCCACCCTGGCGATGAAACTCCCCAATCATATTCACAAAATAAAATTGGTGTCTGTTCTTGTTGAAGTCAAGTCACTGTTCTCTTTGGTGCGCATTTCTGAACATCTGGCCGAGTGTCATGGCAGGACGCTCTGTAGCATGCCGCTTCTTTTCATTCCATTCATCATCATTCTATTTCATGTTGTTGTTAATAGATGCAGGCCAGTTGTCAAAGAGCACTTCACAGACACGTGCAACAACGAGAGGGAGGGGGAGATGACACTGAAAGCCTGTCTTGCGCTGTTCCTTTTGTGATGACTCTGTCTTTCCCCGAAGCTCAGTGACATGTTGCCAACGAAATAATGTACATATACTCTGAACTTATGTTATTAGTTTCCTTGTTTTTTAGCACTACCGCTGCAGTGTTTTCTTCAAAGCGTCTAGCGCGACTCGTAAAACGCTATTCTATTCCAAACACTATTCTAAATTACGGGTCAGATGTTTTTGGTCTCCTTCTGTCATCTTTTTTAGCATGTGAAATCGAAAAAAGTGAAATGACCCAGAGTACATTGATTTCTGAATAGATGCAAGCACATCATGTTCTTTTTTGTTTTTTGTTCTTTGTACACTTTTGAAGTAATTCATAGTAGAACCTGAACCAAATATTACTTCAGTGACTTATTTGATTCAGTGAAAGCTTCATGAAGGCAGTTTCCTTCAGTTTCGACCTTTATTGTGTTAATCTGCTGGAGACTCCTAAGTAGCACTTGCATGTCTGTTTGAATAAGCCTTTGCACTAGCCTCCTTTGTAGCCACGAATACCATTGTAGTGGCTGTGGCACTGGTTAAATGGACAGCCGTAGCCACCTAGTTTATGAAGAGAAATATCGTGCATTTGTAATACTCAGCTCAAATTTCTAAATGACTAACGTTCCGCGTTTCATATGTGAAGTTGCATAACCCAAACTAGGGCTAGCAGTTCCATTATCACCGCCCTGCCATACCCAAACAATTGCATTCAATTTAGTTTGAGCCCTCTCGCGATCATCATATTCACCGTATGATGTTCATATTGTTTCTTCGTTTTTCGTTTAAATATAATTATATAGTTTGAGGGCATAGCACCGAGATGAAAAACCATGAGGCACAAAATAAAAACTGTTGATGTTTGAGATACCAATTAAAAGGGACTGTAAAGTGCAATTTCATCACCACGTTTCTATGCGTCACCTGGTGGAACATGGCTTTGTGATTGACGGAAGTTCATGCAAAATGCTTATTTTTCGAACGCGTTCTAACGGATATTGTAAGATTTCTCCACACATTACCAATCACTACGACGCATAGCTACTGTGTTTTGAGTGTCATATAATCGCATATTTCGTGGTATTTCTTGCCGACCGTCATATAATATGGGTCATAGGCAACTCAACAATACGCAACACTACCTCAAACTGGACCATGACCCAACAAAGGAGTACACGGCGCTAATAACCCATACCATACAGGACCTCCACGAACGAAAGCTCATCAGACGTGATGACCTCAGATATCTCACCCCATCAAACACAGGCGCAGGTCGTTTCTATTTACTGCCCAAAATCCACAAGGTACACGCCAACGAGCTCTATACGGCTGACATCCCCAGCAGGCCAATTGTATCTAATAACAACACACCAACAGAAAGACTCTCGAAATTCCTGGACCACTATTTAAACCATATTCCGACAACACTGCCATCGCATGTACAAGACACACCCCACCTCCTCAGAATAATCAGAGATATAAACAACAATCGTACATTTGGTAGGGACACAATAGTAGCCACGCTGGATGTGACGTCACTGTATACTAACATCCCACACAACGACGGAATCACAGCCCTCTGCAATACCCTTTCTACAACAAAATCCAGAAAAGACACGGAAACCATACTCGCTCTAATGGACTTGGTCCTTAAACTGAACTACTTCGAGTTCAATGGCGAATACTACCTACAAGTACACGGTACAAGTATGGGCACACCTGTTGCACCCACATACGCAAATATCTTCATGGGGTTCTTAGAAAACAAAGTTCCCCGCGCCCTCTCATTAAAACCCACGGTGTACCTTCGATACATCGATGATATACTGATAATATGGGAACACGGGGAACATGAATTTCAAAAGTTCATAGATCTACTGAACACCGCGCATAGCAACATAAAGTTCACATCACAACAGTCAACTCACTTAATTAACTTCCTCGACACCACAATATCACTAGACAAAGGCAACCTCATCACAACCCTGTACAAAAAGCCAACTGGCAAACAACAATACCTTCACTTCAAGAGTCACCACCCGCGTCACTGTAAGGTTGGAATTCCTAATGGGCAGAGTGTAAGACTACGCAGAATTTGTTCAAACGACACAGATTACGCTGAGAAGCTTGACGAACTCTGCAGTACACTTGCCCAAAGGGACTATCCAGACTCCCTCCTAACCGAATTCCGTCGCAAGGCACTCACACTCGATCGAGACGAGCTTCTGGAAAACCGAAAAAATCCTGACGCGTGCCAAATAAGCTTCATCACAAGATATTCCAACGCACTTCCAAACATCAAAGCCATTCTACAGAAGCACGAGCCCCTCCTCCAAAGCAGTGACCGACTTAGCAATATATTCACAAATCCCATACAAGTGACATACCGACGCGCAAAAACCTGGCAGACTCCTTGGTCAATGCCAAAATCAGCAAAACGAGCACCCCGTCCACGGGAACACGACCCTGCAACCTCCCGCGCTGCAAAACATGCAAGCACGTTCAACACGCTAACTCCATCAAAAGCACTGCGAGCAATTACACCCACCCCGTTAGCCACGCATTCACATGCACAAGCTCCAATGTCATATACTGCATTGAATGCGGCGACTGCTCTATGCAATACATTGGTGAAACCGGCCAACAAATGAACAACCGCCTTACCGGACACAGAACCGACACGTCCAACAAACTCCCCAAAGCAGTCGCCGAACACTTTAACGTTCCTGGTCACAATTTTGACAACATTAAACTATATATTCTAGAAACCGGATTTAGATCCACACGTGACAGACGTGATAGGGAGTCTTATCTCATATACAAGTTCAACGCTCTTCACCCGTCCGGTATCAACAAATCACAAGGCACCCTAGAAACACTTCACAAATAAAATATGCTTTTCCCTTCTACCTCCATTATCATCTGTTATGTTCTGCATGACCACTGCTTTCTACTTTCTTTATTGCGTGCCACAACTTTGTATTACAAATATATTTTTAAAAAAAACTTTGCTCGCTCTGGAATTTTTCCCACGTAACCACTAACCTCCTTATCTTTCCCTATGCTTGCCAATTCTTGCCTGTTGTCCCGTTTCGTCCACGTGTTCGTGAACCTTCCATTTTTCTGTAACCGGTCTGTAGCCTAGATCACAACGTTCACATAATCCCCTCCACAGTCTAACAAACCAGCCATTCACTCCGGCCGTAGAAGCCCGTACGGAACCTTTCTTCCCTCCGGGCTGTTGACCCACAATTCGCATGAACCTTTAAAGGGACAGTCGCATTCTCCGAGGTCAATTTCGAAACTAATGCGAATTCTAATTCCTTGCCGACCACTGAAATAGGCCCGAAAATACCATTTCGATCCGCGGCGTACTTTTCGCGCAATCCGATGAAAAGGAAACCGGAATCCTTGCGCCCTCGCTCTCTAAAAGTGGGAGCAAACGTCACCCGGATAAGGCCAATCAGCGCGCGCCCTGGGTAAATGCGAGCCGCGCGCCTGTTTGCCGATCGCGAAGCGAAGGCGAAGGTAGCAAACATGGAGTCTGAAAACGAGAGTGATGTTTCTCTGTCTGGGGGAGATTCTGACGAACATGTAAGCGGTAGCGGCGACGGGTTAATGCTGGATGATGACCCATACTCTACGGACCCAATGCCTCTGGAACCCGCCAACCATGCACGAGATGTGGCTGCGGCTAACCCGCGGGAAGACATTTTCAGGTGACGTATCTCTTTGCATGGTTGCCGTCGGATGTGCGAAATAGTTTAGAATGTTGAAATTGTTGTCGGCTGGTGTGTGTGTGGAGTCTGCGACCCACAGGAGCCCGACGAGCGCCTGTGTTGCCTTTCTGTTGCCAGGGTGGTAGAAATGTGCAACAGTGCCGCCGTGCAGTGCATAACACAACACCCATTACTCAGGGACATCTGCCTCCGTAGGGAGCTTCTAGTGGTGTACGCGCCTCAATTCTGCCGCTATGATCAACATTTTAGGCGACTCAATCCCCAGGACCACAGGTAAGCCTACTGCAGTGCTCTTCCGTTTGCTATGATTACGACCGTAATGATTTTTTCGGTTTAAATGACCTCCCATCAAGATTCGGAAGGGTAAACTCGGGTGCTAGTCGGGTGTTGTTGGTTACGCAAATTGTAGAACCTAAAGTGGACAGGGGTTGTATACAAAAGGGCGGCTATTCTCAGCAGCTGTTTGGCCTACACAAGTTTGTCCCCCATAAATCATAAGCGTGGCCGACAGCCGTGGAACGACCCAGAATCCTGGTCCAACAATTCCATTAGGAAAAGTGAAGCAACACAGTCGCCTCAGCTAGTCTCGACATGCTCTCAATTATCCCAGTTAGCCATGGCCTGATTGGCAACACAAAACCCTGATTGACAGATATCCAGTGGGAATTCTGAAGGATAGTCTGAAAACAGAAGCATTTGAGGTGCCAATAAAGGGGGGGGGAGCATGTTACTGAAGAATGTAAGAGCAATATATTTTGGGAGAAAATGGATTTTGCCGGAATCGGAGGGAAGCTGGTTCGGAGGGAGTTAGCTGTTGGAATCGGGTTCATCCTGGAAGAGGCGGACCATTTTTCTGTTGTACTATGTTGCACACCTGCCAACCTTCCACTTTCAAAATGCAGGAGACCCCGGAACTAAGAAAGGAATGCACAGGCTTTGAACTCCAAGGTTGGGATAGTGTCTGTTCTTCTGTTCTGGCCATTGTCTTCCCAACACTGTGGGAGATTTGGCAGGTATGCAAATGCCCACAAGATATAATGCTAAACAAAAAGAAATGTCATGTGGATTTGTCTTTTCCAGCTGCCTAAGGTTCACGGCATACTCGTCATTCACGAGATGGGTCTGGGGATACCTTGGTCCAGGAACAGACGACAGGTTCCTGGATGCGTTGTCCGAGCCATCAGGAGGGAGTTCCCATCTACGTCCTATCAAGGCTATCAGCGTTAGGACCATCGAAGCAAGGGTGTCTTGACAAGAGAGACAAGCTGGTGCATACTGATGACTGGAACTGGAGACATGTAGTGGCAAGACAAAAAATTTGCTGATATAGGCACACTTTGTGTAAATGAGCCCTTGGTCATCCCCCTTGCCTCCCATCAGAGGTTTTGGAGGATACTATAGGTGTGTGGTGTACGGATAGGACACACCAATAGTATCCTCCTAAACCTCTGATGGGAGGCAAGGGGGATGATCAAGGGCTCATTTACACCAAGTGTGCCTATGTCAGCAAAATTTTCGTCTTGCAGCAATTTTCGTCTTTTCGTCATTGCAGTGTGGGGGATGTTTTGTCTTGTCACTCTGTATCTCCAGTTGCAGTCAACAGACTGTCTACCCATCTGTACAGCAAAAACTACTACACGTGGCAGTATTAGCTCTGGCATCAAATCCAGACTGTACTGCACTAAGTTAGTGCCGAGGTGGGAATATTTTGAATTCTGTGCAGATTGTCAATGCGGTGTAGTGACGGGAATAAAGAATGACCCTATAATTGTATCGATTTATTGTACAGTGGAGTATGACGGAGTGGGAATAACGAAATAGCATAGGTTTATTTGCCTCCCATTATGTATGGGAGGCAAATAAACTTAAGCTATTTTATGTTGTGCTGTGGTTCTACATTAACGTGGTGTGAAGTCTGGGCGGTTACAGGTACGCTGCCATAGGGATGTTAGGAGGGTTCATGTTCAGGATGAGCTGTGTACCATGAACGAACTCTGTGATACTCTGAGATGATGCAGAAGAGCAAGCGCTTGCGGATCAGGCCAGACAACCTACCAGATGCTGAAGAACCTTGATACTTCAGTCCTGACCAAACTTATCTCATCGATGTAAAAAAAAAGTTGTTTACATTCGAATTTGTCCTCGCAACAACCCAAGTTCGCTCGCGCATCAAAATACCAGGGTTGCCGGGTCAGATTTCGTATTTTTCCCGCCTTCGCTACCCTTTTTAGATTTATTTATTTAGTTATTTGTAGCTTGTAGCCTCCCTCACAGCTCGACGCAGGAATGTGTGCGTTAAGCCTGTAGTCATAGTCGTCGTCCTCTGCTCTTCCAAACTGGATATTTCGATTTCCTTAGCTATTATCGGAAAAAAAAATAAAAGGTCAATGAATGTAACAGATATATGAAAAAAAAAATATTGCGGGTTTCGTTGAAAACATAGTCTCGCCCATAAACTATGATTTATTTCGACAGAGCGGATTTTACAGCGACATTCGATTCGACACCGGGTTCTGAAATGGTTTATTTCAGCGGACGGATTTTGACGGGTAGAATTTTAAGCGTGATGCATGTTTTAATTTGAAGCGGTTATTTCACTATGCACCCATCACGGTGCGCATTTGGCCCCAGACACATTGATGTGCCCTACACTGAAAAGACCCTAAGTCGTATGTTGTATTATCTAGAGAGAACAATCAGGACGATAACGAGTGAATAGTGGTAAAATCCTCTAGAAAGCACAATACTGGCAAGCTGCCTCGTTCTCTAGAAACAGAAGCCGCAGGATAAATTTGCTCTCATGCACCTCAAGATACGAATATCTTGCTGGGCGGGTAGATCAAGCGTTCGTTTTCTTGTGAGTTTTTGTTCGTTTTTCTTGAAGTCAGAAGTCATGAGGTCCTGCTTCAGACTGAAAAGTACTCAGTTAGCGAGCACTTTCCCAAACGTATCCGTGCTGTTAGGAAGAATCTTTGGGCCAGCACCTCTGAAGACCGAAAGAACGGTCGTAAAGTTCGACTGAACTATGACAAGCTAATTATCGACAACGAAGTGTACATCCGGAATGATTCAACCTCAGAACGTCAGCTTCTTAACCCTAAATCCACTAGCTCGAATTCAGCGTCTTCTTTACGTACGGTTACACGCTCCATGAGCCGAGCGAAAACATGTAGCTATCGTACTACCTGACGACCCTCGAGAAACTTGTGTGTCTTGTCGGAAACATACGAAGTGTTGTTAATAAAAGTGACAGCTTGGGCTCCTTAGTGAATAATTGCAATGCTGACATTATAGCCCTCACAGAGACATGGCTGAACGATAGCATACTCAGTGATCACGAAATAGTTCCTAATTCTACTTTTATTCGCCATGACCGAGTGGGGCGGAGGGGAGGAGGCGTGCTGCTTGCTTTTAGAGATGGCCTCCCATTAGTACCTGTTCACGTACGTTGTGATTTAGAAATAGTTTGGGCTCATCTTTCATATCCAGACTGTGGTCTATTACTTGGTGTTTGTTACCGCCCACCGACCATGTGTGAATTTGTAACAAAGTTAGGAGATCACCTTAGGACAATTTGTACTATGTATCCATCTTCCTCTATGGTTCTCATGGGTGATTTTAATTTTCCTCAGATTGATTGGGCTGACAATATACATAACGTTAACCTCCCACCTTTAGCACGCGATTTTGTTAACTTATGTTCAGACTACAATTTGGAACAACTCGTTAAGGTGCCCACAAGAGTTTCGAGTTCTTCCTCCAACACACTAGAACTTGTTTTGTCGAACATACCTAACATGTTGTCTACTCCAAGTTGTTTTGACGGTCCAAGTGACCATACATTTTTAACTTTCGACCTGGCCATTGTAACCAAC
This sequence comes from Ornithodoros turicata, assembly GCF_037126465.1. Lineage (NCBI taxonomy): Eukaryota > Metazoa > Arthropoda > Arachnida > Ixodida > Argasidae > Ornithodoros > Ornithodoros turicata. The sequence goes on along the minus strand of NC_088201.1, from coordinate 97,432,284 downwards.
CGGCCTCAAAGGGTGAAAAAAGTCTTAAAAAACTACGGGTCCGCTAACTTTGCTGCAATCAACACAGAACTATCGATGTATTTTGAAGAGTACGCTAGTAGCTCCTCTGATCGTACTGTTGAGGAAAACTGGATTCTATTTAGAGACAAGCTACATTCCCTGGATCGTCAATACATACCATCCTTCACTATATCTTCCTCCCCGTCAGCACCCTGGTTTAATGTTAACCTTAAACGTCTTCGCTCCAAGAAGAGCGCTATTTTCGCAAGGCCAAGACTACCAACACACGTGAAGCATGGCTACGGTATTACAGCTCTGAAAAGAGCTTTTTATCATCTCTGAAGTCCGCGAAGCGTGTATGTCATCAAGTGACGTTACGAACATTAATGCAGAGCAACCCGAAGCGTTTCTGGAAATTGGTTACCCCTGATACGTGCTCTGATATTCATTTAACTGATACATCGAGCATGGCAGTGCAGAGTAACCAGTGTGCTGACATATTGAACAATTACTTTGTTTCTGCTTTCATCTCTGAAGATATGTCGCATATCCCAACCAGCAGAGTACACCAGAGTACAACCACCAGAGTACAATAGAGTATCGCCTGCGGCGATGAAACTCCCCACTCTCCAAGGTCGAAAATAAAGTTGTTGTTGTATGTCGCATATTCCCATCATTTCTTCCCCTGATATCCCGCTAATGCCGTCATTTTGCATCACATACGAGGGCATCGTTAAATTAATCGACAACTATAAGCTTTCACCTTCATGCAGCATTGATAACATCAACTCAAAAGTTCTGAAAAACACTAAACTGGATTTTTCGCCAGTCTCTTGAAAGCGGCGATATCCCTAGTGACTGGCGAGTGGGAAAGATTGTCCCAATACACAAAGGTGGCGACAAGCACTCCCAAACTAACTATAGACCGATATCCCTAACTTGCGTCGCCTGCAAACTCCTAGAGCATATCATTGTCAAGAATATTATTCTCTTTCTTGAGGAAAATAATTTCTTCTATGTTTATCAACATGGTTTCCGGAAAGGCTTATCGTGTGAGACACAACTTTCGGGTCTAACCCATGACATTATTTTATCAGTTGATACGGGAAACCAGGTTGACGCAGTCTTCCTTGATTTTGCGAAGGCCTTTGACCGGGTTCCACATGATAGACTTTTATTGAAATTATCGAAACTCAATCTAGACCCTTTAACGTTTACCTGGATTCGCAACTTTCTAACCAATAGGGTACAATTCGTCGTTGCTAACGGGATCTCTTCTTCACCGTCATCGGTATCCTCCGGGATCCCTCAGGGCTCCGTTATCGGTCCACTCTTGCTTTTAATTTTTATAAATGATTTACCGTCAGGAATATTATCACGAATACGACTGTTTGCCGATGACTGCGTAGTTTACCGTACCATCTCTGATTCTCTAGATACTCGGCCCTTCAGGACGACCTTGACAAAATTTCGCAGTGGTGTACAACATGGCAGTTACCGATTAACATAGACAAAAGCAAGGTCCTGTCGTTCGGACGCTGTAAAACGATGGAGACCAAGTGCACTGCAACGCGTCTCGTCCTACAAATATCTGGGCGTGTACCTTTCTCACGACATCTCTTGAGCCAGACACATTTCCCACGTCGTTTCAACTGCTAACCGTTCCCTGGGGTTTTTGCGCCGTAATTTACGTCATAGTTCTAGCGCCGTTAAGAAACTTACATATACTTCGCTTGTACGTCCAAAACTTGAATATGCTTCTCCTATATGGGACCCTTACCAAATCACCTACACAGAAGCGTTAGAAGCTGTCCAGAACAGAGCGGTCAGGTACATTTGTAATAATTTCAGTCCCGAGTCCAGCATCACGAGTATGAAAGACCAGCTCTGCTTTCCTTCGCTTGAAGCACGTCGCACCATCGCTGCATTATCACTTTTTCATAGTATCTTTCATAACAATTCCATTAATTCAGACATGCTTACCAGGGCTACATTTATTTCCCAGAGGGTTGACCACCTGTACAAGGTAGGCTTGGTCCATTGTCACCATAACTAATCCCTTCATTCTTTCATTCCTCGCCTATGTCGTGCCCCCCGTTGTGTAATGACCCTTGTGGTCCCTCAACGTATAACCAAATTAAATAAATAGATACAGCTCCGCGAAATGGAGCTTTTTAACAGAAGCGAAGACACAGGCCGTCCTCACCCATATACAGCTCGCGTCAAAGTTAACATGAACGCGGCTCCGGCCTAAAAAGCGCAAAGGGAGCCACCCTGGCAGCGAATAGCAGAAAGCAACGACTTCATAAGTGTAGCCACCCGTCTAATTTGAATGAAATAACCCAAACACCCTCCGCCGGAAATGCATAAATTAACTGTGATGCTAGTTGTACCTGGGCTATCAGTACAATGCGCACCATTTCACGACACAGCTTCGTAGGCATACAGCGTGCATTGACTGTCCACTTGACATCCATATTTAAAACCCTCAGGTTGGGTACGTCGCGGGACAACTGTGATCATGAGCGACGCCACAATGGCCGATCTGTAGATGGCAATTTTGCCCACACACGACACACGGTATTTAACGTCCCTCGCGGTAGACGGCGTGTCAAGGTCAAGTATCACCAGGTATTTTAGTGTAAAAGTCGCGAAGAGTCAGTCTAACACCACCTTGCCTGCTTCCTCGTCGTTCTGACTGTCAACTTCATCGTCTGTAGGGCGGCAACCGCATGGAGCAACTTTTGCCAACTGAATCTGGCCAACGGACGCCAACTCAGCGTGAACGGAACGGTATCGAAGGTATGCAACCGCATGGAGCAGAATGTCCATGTTGAGGTTGTCATCAGAGGTGGGGAGTAATGCATTACAAAGTAATGCATTACTTTTGACTAATGAGTACTGGTAATGAATTACACTTCGCCAGCAAGTAATGAGTAACGGTAATGCATTACATTCCAACTGAGTAATGCAGGGTGGCATTACTCATTACTTTTGTTGAATGTTCATTGAGCCACGTGAAGATTGGGAACCAACCAGGTTTGCTTCAACCCGCCTTTAACAATGAGCACAGGGCAACAAGGAAAGAGAAAGGCGCAGCCTGGGGAATTCTGCAAGGGTTCAACAGACGGCGGCGTGTGTCACAAGTGTCTACGTGATGATATCACCGATTTTCTCCTGTGTGCATTTGGAGTAAAGGATAATCAGTGAAATAGAAACATAGCCTCTATGAAGGTATCACGTAACATTTGCTGTAGTGATTCACTGTTTTGGTATGGTACGGTGTTAGTTTCTCTTCTGCTGTCAGAGGAGTTTTTCTGCCAATTTTTCTGTAGGCTGGGCTTCATCCGCCGGCTCCATAATGCTAGAAAAGGCATCTGCAATAAATCTTATCTATAGTTTTTGCCTATCAGACTTGTTTCTGCGGGGATTTACTGGCACCAATTTGGGGATACTCGGGTGGCTATTGCCGTTAGCAAAAAAAACAAGGGAAAAACTTATGCATAGCATCTTTGAGGCTTATACCCTAAAACGTAAATGTAATGCCACAGTAATGCCATTACTTTGTTAAAGTAATGACATTACTAATGCATTACTAATATCCAAAAAGTATGCATTAGTTTGTTATGCAAGTAATGAGTAATGATAATGCATTACAAAATAAAAGTAATTTCCCACCTCTGGTTGTCATGGTGAGGCGTCGGCCTAGCGTTTACCACCGCTTGTTGCACGCGGGGTGGCAATGCTTATTGTAGTAAACTGCTCTACGCACTGTTTAGTAACATATAGGATATTTTAGCGGTTCTTGAAAAAGTACTGTGCTAATAACATCTAGAAATCGGGTGTTTACAAGAAATTTTGAGATACGAAGAGAATGTTGGCTTATGAGTGTTTCTAGCAATGCTCACTAAAGGAATATCAGACTGCATTTTTGTTACCGTTATCTCCTCACACATTTCCGATTTGCCATGTGCCACAACTAATATTTGGATGTTTCATTTAGACACCTTCGCCTTGCGCACACCTTGCCACCTCCTGCCAAAGGATATACTTTAAGTTGATGTCCTTAGACTGAAGAAGTTTGACGTTCCAAAGGGGTGGCCTCCTTGAAACTTCCGATATTAATATATACACGTCGAAGTCCGCGCGACGAGCCATCTGCGTGTCCTTCTAGGCGGCAGGGCGAAGAGGGCAAAGCCCGCAAGAAAAAAAAAAAAAAGAAAAAGAAAAAAGAAGCGGTCACGGGCATGGTCACAGGTGACTTTGTCACGTGCTTGTGACATTTCCTGTGAAGCGTATTTTCATTGGCACACACGGTTCCGTCGGGTGGTGTCACTTCCTCTCCTCAGACTAAATATCTATCCTTGGCAGAAACCGGCTCATCGGTCCGTCGTCTATTGCTCGCTTAGTAGGTCAGCGTTCCTTTCATGTTCTGCTGCGATTCAGTTGGCAAAAGTGCTCCATGCGGTTGCCGCCTAGCCCAGCATGATATGGTATTGCCAAGCTAGAAATACAAAACATTGACAGGGGTTATGCGTTGATAGCATCAAAGTGTCACTGATGAAGAGAAGTAATATTCGGGTCCGCTTGCAACTGGAGACAGCTAAATGTTTAAAGAATAATATACAACCAGATATGTGTTGAATACGGACGTGTATGAACTTTTAACAAGCTCGGATGCGGGCACACATGCGCTCGGCCCACCGTCTTCCAGCTTGTTTTGTCCTTGATCACGTGTTCACCGACATAGCTGCGACCACCTTGGAGAAGAACTCCCAGCAGCTGGCTCATTTTCGTGTTAGCTTAGTGTCGCGAGTGGTTATCCTCACCCGTGCTGCAGACCATCGAATGTTTCTTACCACGGGAGACCGTTTTCGGTACCGATTCCAGGTACAGAGAGGATGTGTAAGCGAGGGGCAGTAGAGAGGGCAGAGAGCATGCCGTTTTCTGTCTTTCTTTTTGTTTGCATGACAGCGAGAGTTGCGGTTTGTGCACGTGTACTCCCAGTCGCGTTTCGTGGCCTTTACATGTTGTAAAAGTGTTGGTTATTACTGTCGTGATATTAACAAAATGAAAGATCTACTGAATAGGCTGGCGGAATGTCAAACAGAACTGCAGTATGGCATATGTCCAGATCGAACTGTCTGACCGTAAGAGGACCTCCTACAGGAGGCTGCTGAAGGCGAAATGATCCAATGTGTGCGCTCGACCCCCCATAATTTCGGTTCAAAAAATTACCACCCAGTCCTTACGACAGGAAAAGGCATGTGTCCGAGATTTACTCGAAAATATTTGCCCGCTCAGAATTTACGCCTGGACAGGTGTTTGTGGTGCAGAACGAGAGAGCAGGGTTCAAATAATGTGCCAAGGTTAAAATATTCCCGCTTGTTCCACATTTGGCCAGTCAAACGGACCCCATTCGCCGGGCTATTTCGTCCTATTTTGGGCCTCGCCAAGGATACTTTCCAGATGAGTGGGAAATCCAGGAAAAAATGAGCATATTATCCACTTCCAATACATTAAGTTCGTTTATTTTGAAGATTAAATTCGCAGTAGTTTTTGCTACATTTAATCTCAAAGTTCGAACTTTACTCAAAGTTCAGTGACTTCGATGCCAATTTTGAAAATGAAGCGGTCGGCGTGCAACAGTAAAAAGGTATGCAGATGATAGCTCGAAATTGAAAGCAAGACATATAAAAAACTAAAAATGTACTTTTCTATATGCGCGAGAAAATATTTTTTTATGTCGGACATGGTACATGCGGACCGTGCGGGTATACTGACGGGCGGCTCGCGTGGCCGTGCTTTGCAGAAGATGCCTGCCGGCAGGGTGACAGCTGTACCATAGTGGTTCTGGACCTTTCTTTTTGAGAATCGAAATGGTCTGTGTTGATGATGTGGCGGCCCGTGGAAGACGACGACGACGCGCCTCTGCTGCCGCGCGCTACTGCGCCTACCAGCCAGTTCTACCGGCACCGTCCTAGCGTGGGGCCACGTCCATTTGCCGGCTGGGACATTCCATCATCGCCGGTCAAGATTCATGTAGAGGAATACCCCCTCCTCTACAATATCATTTGTAATTCCCTCTTCAGCGTGGCAGTAAAACAGGGGTACGACGGTCTGTGAAGTCGTGAGGGCGGTGGCTTTGCGCTCTGAGGGGCAATAGGCTGCTTTCGCCCTTCCACAGCATCAACGTGCATTCACAGATAACGTCGGCACAAATTACCGCATCGAGGTGGTACTGCACAGGCAAGCATTTACTCGTGACACTGGTAGTGATTAGCACTATGCGGCCCACTTAAGCGGCCTTCTGAGCGGCCCATGTGTATCCAGCCCCATCGGCCCACCGGGAAATTTCGCGGTGAGTCCTATGGCCAGTCTGCCCCTGCCGCTGATGCTGTGGAAACGTGCGAAAACTGCCTATTCCCCCTGTGAGCGCAGCGCCACCGCCATTACCACTTCACGGACCATTGTGCATTTCTCTTACTGCGACGACTGAACGCCGAAGATGGAATTACAAATGATATCAACAAAGACAATTTAGGTTTTTAAAAAGGAAGGTCCAGAACTACTACGGTACAGCTGTCACCCAGCCGGCAGGCGTCTTCTGCAAACCACGGCTACGAGAGCCGCCCGTCAGTATACCCGCACGGTCCGTACGTACCATGTCTGACATAAAAAAATATTTTCTCGCGCTTATGGAAAAGTAATTTTTTACTTTTTCTATATGTTTTGCTTTGCATTTCGAGGTATCATCTGCATACCTTTTACTGCTGCCCGTCGACCGCTTCACTTTCAAAACTCGCATCGAAATCTACGAACTTTGAACAAAGTTCAAATTTTGAGATTAAATGTAGCAAACACTACTGCGAATTGAATCTTCAAAATAAATTAACTTATGGTATTGGAAGTGGTTAATATCCTCAATTTTTCTTGGATTTCTCACTCATCTGGAAAGTGTCCTTAGCGAGGCCCAAAATAGGACGAAATAGCCCCGCGAATGGGGTCCGTTTGACTGGTCAAATGTGTAACAAGCGGGAATATTTTAACCTTGGCACATTATTTGAACCCTGCTCTCTCGTTCTGCACCACAAAAACCTGTCCAGCTGCAATATTCTGCCCACTAGTCTACTTACTTCCCGGTATGGTTTACGCCATTCGTACAAACTTTGCCCCGGCGTAAATTCTGAGCGGGTAAATATTTTCGAGTAAATCTCGGACACATGCCTTTTCCTGTCGTAAGGAATGGGTGGTAATTTTTTGAACCAAAATTGTGGGGGGTCGAGCGCACCCATTGGATCATTTCGCCTGGAATGACCCTGCTCCTATCAGGGAATAATAATTGTATAATTGGGGGTTTGCGTCGCGAGACAACTGAGATCATGAGCGACGCCACAGCGGTCGATCTGTGGATTACTTTTGCCCACCTGAGGGCTCTTCAACGTGCGATGAAAGCTCATCACACGGCACCCCGTGTCTAAGTAACTTGTACCCTGCCACCAAGTTACTGGCGTCCTCAGCCGGGTTCGAACCCGCGATCTCGGGATCAGAAGGCGAACACGCTACAGACTGAGCCACCGAGGCCGGTCATATCAGGGAAAACAAAATAAGAAAACTGGGCCTCTGTCTTTTCGATCAAACTTACTAAAAAGATATGCACAAAGACGAGAGCACTGAATCTCACAGGGCAGTAGTGGATCAAAGGCTACCGAAATGAAACTGACCTACCGTGTCCATGGTTCACTAATTTGATGTAAATTCAACTTTCCTAATAAACTTTGGCAACAACTGGTTTTCAGTAATGTCATGTGTATTCCGCTGCAGTGATTTAACCAGACTCAGACTTGTGCCCGTTACCGAAAAATAGGAACTAAATACCGTTACTCGTTACCAAGGGGCACGTTATTTTATTCCCCCCATTCCACCAAGCACTGGGGTAGAGTATCGCCTGTTGCGATGAAACTCCCCACTCTCCAAGGCCGAAAATAAAGTTGTTGTTGTTGTTCGTTACCAACATACAAAAGTAACGAGTTCTCGTTACTCACAGGTAACGAGTTACTTTTTCGTTACAGCCGCATAGTTAAAGGAGCCAACAAACATGCCGTCACTTGCCTTCAACTCATTATTAATGAGAAATTGCACTTCACAAGAAGCTGATACTCGAAATTTACATCAGTGATCTTCGTTCTCTTTGGTGTGATGACGTCTGCTGCCGAAGTGGGGGTGATCGGAGGTTATGAAAACACAAGAAAAGACACCGGTTTTCGTGCCACCGATCACCAACGGTTCCCAAAAACAGACGATGGGCTGCGTCATATTTTAAGGCTCTCAGAAGCTTAGCAAAGACAAGAAAAGGCTAGAAGTCGAAACGCGTTATTTTTAACGATAGCACAATTGGTACCCATCCTTGGGAAGGAGTGATGGTCGGAGATCACGGAAACAAGAGAAAAGACAAGGGCCTTCGTTTAAGACGATTCAGCACGTCAACAACACATCCAACGAGGGACTGCAATAATACTTTGAGTCACACGTGGTCGTGGTCACGCAGGTCCACGCATTGCACCACACGGAGTGCCGAAATGTGCTCTCCCGCGCTGAAGAAAAGGAACGAGTAACGTCAGTAACGAGTTACCAATTTTTGTAACTGATTCCGTTACTATTACCGTTTTTTTAAAAAGTAACTGAATCGTTACTTCGTTACCCAAAAAAGTAACCGTTACCAAGTAACGAGTTACTTGTAACGAGTTAGGCACAACTCTGACCAGACTACCCTACACCCCTAAATGTTTGGAGATATCCCCTCACTTTTCCCCCAGTTTACATGCTATGCAGAATGACAGCTGGGCGATTCCACGCGAAATGATCCAGCGGACCTGCTCCACCCTCACAAAACTATCGCAAATTTTTACGAAAACTTAGCAGTCCCTAATAGTGCAAAACGACACACCACGAAACATTTCTTCCCCAATCTCAATGTGGCGGGTGCTAGACACGAGCGAAGTTCGCAGCGCTGGCGAAAACCGTGTCTGGCGTGAACGGCAGCTGCGGCTTATAGAAAACACCTAGAAGTGTGCAATTTTCTCTTGCGTATAGAGGAAACCATGCTTTACACAGCGTTCAAATCCCGGTTATCATGCTGCAATCGGTGCTGGTATACGAAGGCCGGAAGTTTCGCAATTTTCCTCCTACTTCGCGATTTTTTTGTGGAAAATCAAACCATTAAATTTTAATGAATATTTTTTCCCGTCAAGGCCCCAAGGGATGCTTCAACAGGAAAAATCGGAAGACACGTAACTCTTGTAGTCATTGCAGGAAAAAAAGAGGAAGTATGCGATTTTTCCAATATTCGCTACAATCGAACGTAAAACACGCAATGAAGAGGTCGGAAGAGGCGCCTGAAACCAACGCAGTTTTATAGAACGATCCTTCCTCTACAACATATTAAAAAATCTCGAGGGTGTTTTTTCGTATACAGGAGAAAATATTTTTTTTTTTTTTGTAGTAGAGGATATCACAGCCACACTGACCCACGTTGCATGTATCCGGTGGGGTGCTAGATTTGTTTCTTGGGCTCCCATTTTAATTCTTCGTATTTCCGATTTTTTTTCTGGTTGGTTTTCAATGTGACAACCACCCGGACCAAAGGAACATGACTCCGGTTGAGCGCTGTGGAGTTCCAATTCACCAGTATGAATATTATAGGCGCGTAGATGCATGTTCAGTTGATGAAAGTTCCCTTTAACTGTCACATTTAAATGCTGAACCATTCATCAAAAATATTAACCACGAAAGGTCTAACAAATTATAACGCTAGAGGAAAAGACGAACGTGCAAAAAAGTCATTTACATGGCAGTAGTGGAAACGACGGAATCTTGTGGTGGTGGTTCATCGTATATGCTGTCCTAGGTTCCAGTGAGGCTCACAGCTATATAAAGCCTTGCACCATTCGCGTATGGAAGCGTATACCCGCGGATATCTGCAAGAAACTTCTGGGTTCGGATGAAATATGGACGCTTGTTGTGATCTGCGGATCGGACGCGGATGGCGCCGGATCAGGAGCGGGTCAGACTCGGATAAACCGCGAGATTGCGCCATCAGTTTGCTTCACACGAGGTACAGAACACAGTACAAGGTGTACGAAAGCCGCTCGCGCATCGGAAAGGGATCTCTGGCGTCTCGAGTCGAGGTGCGCGTTCGGCGCCGATATTGCGTTTCACTTGCAATAAACTCTACTTATCCCGTTTGGTGCAAAATGTGTTGCTGTGCTTGGTGCCGTATAATCTTTCGTGGAAGCTAAATCTGTACTTGCTGTCGTGTATCCTTTGGTAGCATCATGGACGCTCAGGACCTGTCGTCGCTGCAAAAGCTCCGGGGTTTTCACTATCGGAACGAGAGAGAGGAAGTCGCCCGTGTGGATGAAGTTTAGTGACATCTTTTTTTTTTTAGCCTTTTCTTTTTCCTTTTTTTTTCTTTTTGCTCTTTTGTGCTGACGGGAAATAACGTTTATTTCCTGGAAAATTGGCCTGATATATCGAGCATAGAAACTGAACAATTGCGGCGTGCCGTGGGAAACGCGGATTTTTTCGGATAGGATGTGGATGTCAAAAAGCTCATCCGCGCAGGGCTTTAGCTCACACGACAAACAGTATTACTTAGACCTGCCTATCACCGCTAATCCCCAATCTGCGGTAGCACCCCGATTCGTCCAAATGTTTATTTCGTCCAAGTATTCACAACGTCCAAGTACTCAGCACGTCCGGAAAAAATTGGACATAGTGGGCATTGGACGAACTGAACCAAAGGGAGGGGAAACTTGACCAACCCGTCCGAACAACCGTACCGTCCAAACGCTTGTTTCGTCCGAAAAGGGAGGGGGATCTCTGAATGCGAGTGAACAATGACTTCGTTTACGATTTAAACATTCACACCGAAAGATGCCATGCCATACACCAAGTAAAACGAAAAACAAATATGCTCAGCCTGCTCTGTTTATTTATTTTTCTTTCTTTTTTTTTTCATTCCAACAACTGACTTATTAGTTGAAGGTAAGATTTGAACATTCCCACTGAAAGATGTTATACACCGAGTAAAACGAGAAACAAATGCTCAGCCTGCTCTGTTTAGTTGTTCTTTTTTTCATTTGGACAACTAACTTATTAGTTAGCATGGCCCAGCAAGTGGGACATGCGCTGCAGGTATGCCTTGATGACATGAGCAAACTGCTCTGTTACGTCTGTGAAGGGTGCTTCGTTTCCCAGCATCATTTCCCCTGAGCTGTATTTTCCGTACGCCCATGAGAAGGAAGAGCGAGCCTCTTGTATCGTCTCCTGCTTGGCGAAGCCCCGTTCAACAGCAGCCGAATGCGTACCTGCAAATGGCGGTAAGAGGCATGAATACAAAGAGAGCAAGCGAGGAAGTATATATGCTATATTCTATTAATTATCATGATGATGTTCCCTGATTATGCGAATTTGTGGCTTACCTGGTTGTGCTTGCATTGTGTATGGTTGACTCAAATTCGACGAGGAACTTGGAAAACGTCATGTGGGGTTGGCCCTTGAATTTCATGCGCAGCGAATTATGCCACCCTTCGGTGTGATTGTTTGTGCGGAGATCGTCCTCATCCGCAAACTAATTCCAGAGATGAACGTTGGTAAGCCACTCCACTCTCAGATGTCTCCAAGAAAGATCACTGACATTGGGAAACGCGGTACTTAGCAAGAACACAGTTATAGAAAACAACACATCGTTAACTGGACGGTCACTGTAGGTCAGCGGTCCTGTGAACGGGTTTGTGTTTTCTGTGATTCCCCGTTTGATCGATAATCCATTTGCTTTCATGAATACAGTCACCTGCCATTCACCCAGTGTCAAAATGGCCTGTGCTTTCATGAATGCAGCCAGGCAGTCGCCTGCCGAAAGGAGCAGAGCCTTTGGGAATTCCCCCATTTGGACGAAATGGGCTATTGGACGGTACGGGTATTGGACGCGCTGGGCAAGTTTCTCCTCGCCTGTTCATTTCGTCCAAGTGTTCAGTACGTCCGATTTTTTTCGGACGAATTAAATATTTGGACGTTGTGAGTACTTGGACGAAATAAACGTTTGGACAACTAGTAACTTCTCCTTCTGGAAGGTCAACCCTAATCGCCAGCGAAATACGCCTGCTGGCTCAACAACAGGTTATGCGCCACCGTTTCCACCGAGATGGATCTCTCTTCGTCTCCGTCCAGTCTGAAGCGGCTGCCCGCAACCTTTTGTCAGCGCAGTGTTTAGCTGGAATCCCTGTCTTACCTTCAGTACCTCAATCGTACGCCAGAAATATGGGCAAGATTTATGCTGTACCTAAAGACAGACTACTCCAATGAAGATCTACAGCTTTTGCTGGCGTTATTAATCCTCGTGTCGTACATTTTAATCCTTATACCATGACATTTAATCCATTTGCCATCGGAATTAGTCCTCCTTTCATTATTTTTAATCCTCATTTCACATAATTTAATCCCTTTCTCATGCAATTTAATCCAAGTGACTATGTGTGGGCTACGTGACTTTTTTTGTGTATTTTGGGACAATTCCCATGTGTACGCGTATTGCACGTGCTTTTCACTAATATTGTGGGTTTCTGCACCATAATGGGATACTGTGGGACTGTCAATCTGGATTACGGTATAGTAGAACTATTTCCATGTCTACGAGTTTTACCCATGGTTTTCATTAAAAACGTGGGTTTCTGAACTGTAATGGGATACTGTGGGACTACCAATCTGGATTGTGATATTGTGGAACTATTTCCATGCCTACAGATATTACATATGCTTTTATTAAAAACATGAGTTTCTGCATTGTAATGGGATACTGTGGGACTGTGTATATGGATATGGATATGTATATGGATTACGACATTGTGGGACTATTCCCATATGTACGAATATTGCCCATGCTTTTCATTAGATATGCGGGTTTCTGCACATAATGGGATACTGTGGAACTGTGGATCTTCATTACGATATTGTGGGACTATTTCCATGTCTATGAGTATTACCCATGATTTTCATTCAAAATGCAGGTTTCTGGAGTATAACGGGATACTGTGGGATTGCCTATCTGGTTTAGGATATTGTGGAACTATTCCCATGTGTGCGGGTATTACCCATGCTGTTCATTAAATGTGTGGGTTTATGCACTGTAATGGGATACTCTGGGACTGGCAATCTTGATTACGATATCCTGGGACAATAAGCATGTCTATGGGTATTCCCCCTGCTTTTCATTAAAAACGCGGGTTCTTGCACTAATGGGATACTGCGGGACTGTGAATCTTGATTACGGTATTTTGAGACAATTCCCATGTCTACGGGTATTGCACATGCTTTTCCTTAATAATGCGGGTTTCTGCACCATAATGGGATACTGTGAGACGGTCAATCTGGATTGCGGTATCGTGGGACTATTCCCATGTCTACAGATTTTACCCATGGTTTTCATTAAAAATACGGGTTTCTGTACGGTAATGGGATACAGTGAGACTGTCAACCTTGCTTACGATATTGTGGGACTATTTCCATGTGTGCCGGTATTGCCTATGCTTTTCATTAAATATACGGGTTTCTGCACCTTAATGGGATACTGTGGGACTGTCGATCTTGATTACGATATCCTGGGACTATATCCATGTCTACGGGTATTCCACTTCCTTTCCATTAAAAACGTGGTTATATGCACAGTAATGGCATACTGCGGGTCTGTCAATCTGGATCACGATAGTGTGGGACTATTCCCATGTCTACGGATTTTACCCATGGTTTTCATTAAAGGTACTGTAAAGCAGTAGACAAGCAGGATATGCTGGCGACGTGGCTTGAGACTTTGTTGCTTGTAAATCCCATATGCGGAACCATACGACCGACAACGCTCTCTAAATATTTTTAATTTATCATTAAAAATCCGGCATTGTGCAGCGGCGCGACGCCTGGTGTCGAACGACCCCTGCGCAGTGGGCAACAGTGTCGAATATGTATTATGTATGCAGCACTATTTTGTCGCGTTTTGTTCTTTTTGTGGCCCTATTATTTCGTATCATATTTCAATAGGAATGCAGAGACCCCTTTTTAGTGTGTTTTTTGAGAAATAAAATCAAAAAGAAACGCAGCGCTGTTCGGCTGTCGGGCCCAGTGTTATACGCATGCAACGTGGTTGCCGCCGTATGCGGCTGATAGTACGGATCCCTTCCGAATACTAATACAGTGTTGCCCGTAATCTTTAGTTTTAATTTTCCAATTAACTGCACCACCGATTGGAATGAAATTTGCACCGTTTTTGTGCTGATGGCTTGGACTATCGAATAGCCACGCTAAATGATATTCTGCCTCTGCTGCTTTACAGTACCTTTAAAAACGCGGGTTTCTGCACGGTTATGGGATACTCGGGGACTCTTAGTCCTGATTACGATATTGTGCGGCTATCCCCACGTCTACGGGTATTCCCCGTGCTTTTAATTAAAAACGCGGGTTTTTGCGCTGTCATAGGATTCTGTGGGTCTGTCAATTTGGATCACGATAGTGTGGGACTATTTCCATGCCTACCGGTATTACCCATGCTTTTAATTCAAAATGAGTGTTTCTGCAGTGTAATGGGTTACTATGGGACTGTCTATCTCGATCACAGTATCCCATTACAGTGCAGAAAATCGCATAACTAATGAAAAGCATAACACGCGTATTGCAATCCTGCGTGCTTGAGTTTATGGCATTGTTTCGGGTGTGCACGGTGGTTACGCCCCATTTCGTCCAAACGTTTATTTCGTCCAAGTACTCACAACGTCCAAATATTTAATTCGTCCGAAAAAAATCGGACGTACTGAACACTTGGACGAAATGAACAGGCGAGGAGAAACTTGCCCAGCGCGTCCAATACCCGTACCGTCCAATAGCCCATTTCGTCCAAATGGGGGAGTTCCCAATGGCTCTGCTCCTTTCGGCAGGCGACTGCCTGGCTGCATTCATGAAAGCACAGGCCATTTTGACACTGGGTGAATCGCAGGTGACTGTATTCATGAAAGCAAATGGATTATCGATCAAACGGGGAATCACAGACAACACAAACCCGTTCACAGGACCGCTGACCTACAGTGACCGTCCAGTTAACGATTTGTTGTTTTCTGTAACTGTGTTCTTGCTAAGTACCGCGTTTCCCAATGTCAGTGATCTTTCTTGGAGACATCTAGGGATCTGAAAGGAAACTTGCGGTCCTTTGCCTTTACGTAGACTACTTCGAACGGCAGTGGTTTACCAAAGTTCATCTCTGGAATTAGTTTGCGGATGAGGACGATCTCCGCAAAAACAATCACGCCGAAGGGTGGCATAATTGGCTGCGCATGAAATTCAAGAGCCAACCCCACATGACGTTTTCGAAGTTCCTCGTCGAATTTGAGTCAACCATACACAATGTAAGCACAACCAGGTAAGCAACAAATTCGCATAATCAGGGAACATCATCATGATAATTAATAGAATATAGCATATATACTTCCTCGCTCGCTATCTTTGTATTCATGCTTCTTACCGCCATTTGCAGGTACGCATTCGGCTGCTGTTGAACGGGGCTTCGCCAAGCAGGAGACGATGGCTCGCTCTTCCTTCTCATGGGCGTACGGAAAATACAGCTCAGGGGAAATTATGGTGGAAAACGAAGCACCCTTCACAGACGTAACAGAGCAGTTTGCTCATGTCATCAAGGCATACCTGCAGCGCATGTCCCACTTGCTGGGACAAACAATATAGCACTATAGCAATAAACAAATATAGCACCCACTAGATACATGCAACGTGGGTCACTGTGGTCGTAATACCCTCTACTACAAAAAAAATTATTTTCTCGTGTATACGAAAAAACACCCTCGAGATTTTTTAATATGTTGTAGAGGAAGGCTCGTTCTATCAAACTGCGTTGGTTTTAGGCGTCTCTTACGACCTCTTCATTGCGTGTTTTACGCTCGATTGTAGTGAATTTTGGAAAAATCGCATACTTCCTCCTTTTTTTCCTGCAATGACTTTGAAAGTTACGTATCTGGCGATTTTTCCTGTTGAAGTATCCCTTGGGGCCTTGACGGGAAAACATATTCATTAAAATTTAATGGTTTGATTTTCCACAAAAAAATCGCAAAGTAGGAGGAAAATTGCGAAACTTCCGGCCTTTGTTATACCTGCACCGATTACAGCACGACAACGGGGGTTTGGATGCTCTGTAGAGCATAGTTTCCTCTATACAAAAAAGACAACCGCACAGTTCTAGGTGTTTTCTATGAGCCGCACCTGCCGTTCACGCCATGCACGGTTTTCGCCAGCGCTGCAAAGTTTGCTCGTGCCTAGCACCCGCCACATTGAGATTTGGGAAGAAATGTTTCGTGATATGTCGTTTTGCACTATTAGGGACTGTTAAAATAATTTTCGTAAAAATTCGGGATCGTTTTGTGGGGGCCGAGTAGGTCCGCTGGATCATTTCGCGTGGAATCGCCCAGCTGCGCCTTAAAAGCACATTGAAATACCCTTGAATATTCGTTTCCAAATTCGGTGGGAAGCATGATAATTATGACTCCCCACACACACATATTGTGAGGAAGATCACCGATCGCAATCATCCCCATCGCTCTGACCATCGCGCGAGACCGCGCCTAATTCATTCTGGTCTCGACCTCCATCCTTTCCGGCTGGTATTAAAAACCCTACATCCATTGGCTACACCTCTCTCGGTTTTCTGCCTAACAATTTTTTTTTTCTTTGCAACATCCCCCACGCTCGGGACATAATGCAGTTCTGTATATCATTAATTATACTACTTATACATTTATACATGTATTAAATATCTTACTATGCTGGTAACTATTTTCAGAATTAAAATAGGTAAATGTGATAACAGTTTTATGAAGGGTACCGGAGACAGAAGCGAGGAAGAAGAGGGTAGAGGAGAAAGAGGTTAGAACGGAATAAACGTGGACAGTCACAGTTCGAAAGACTGGACTTATTACATTTTACAAGTTACTAAATTGATGGGATGCAGCTGTTCGGGATTGTTATCGACTTCGTTACATTTACGGTTCCGTATATAACGCAATTTAGTTACTCAGGCATCTGTATGAAGTCGAGAATTATCACGCCTCCCATTAATAGTGGTGTTGCCCGCTCTCTTTCTCATTATTTATTATTATGACAGCGACGCGCATTCAGCGACTGCGCTAACTTCCTCGCTCGAGTACATGTTGCACACAAAATGCAGTTTTGTTGCATGTATTCGCATGTATTCGGAGGTACTTATGTGCACTAATTGTATCTTAACAACTTGTAAATACGAACTTTGTAGTATGGTGATAGGAATCGTGACAGCACCCGGGCAGGCACATAGCCGCAGCCGCATACAGCAAGCAAGCATGCTCACGGCGTGGACTGGGAGAGAAGGAGAGCATTGTTTTCCTCACCATTCTCTTCTTTGCCCCCTCACCCTCTCTGTACCAGAAATCGGCGCTGGAAACGGTCTCCCTCTTATCACCGGATAGCCACATCTGTCCTGCGCGCTTAAAGATTTCTCTCTCTCTCTATCAAGTATTTGGCGTTCTAAAAAAACATGTGTAATATTTGTTGCTTTTTCATACAATGACGAAAAAGCTCACAGAAAGGCCAAAGGAATACACAAATGGTGAATCAGTGCAATCGCTTTTACAGAAGATCAAAAGAACGACGCTTTTGCGGCTGTGCCAAGTGATCATGTACAAAAACGAAATATTCTGCCTGTAGATAAGTGATGCGGTAAATGCAGCTATATTGGTATTCATTCAGAAACAGCAGGTTTCAAAAAGCAATCCTTGGACGTCCTTGTCCTGGACGTCCTTGTCTACCCTTTTTTAATTGCACTAGAAATTCTTGTCGAATACATTGTTCATGTATCTATTAATTTCCACTAAAGGTTACCTTAAAGCCATAGCTGCTTTTGCATCATGAAATTGTTCCAAATTGACCAATCTATCTAAAAACCGACCACTCTGGCGTCGCTCATGATCATAGTCGGCACCACCAATTATTAATATTAAGATTGTGCCTTTATCACGCGGACCAATAATTTTGCTTCAAGAGCTTCTGTAGCGCGAATTTTGATTTCGCAACCCAAAGGGCTTGATGCATGTTTCCATTTCTGAGCCACGCATTGCATTTCTTTCTTCTTTTTTTCTTTCTTCTTCTTCTTTCACTTACCCGAGCATGAGCCTTACCCGTGCCCCGCGCGCCCTCCATGTTGTTGCCGTGCAGACGACCGTTAAAAGTTCTCTTTCTTATCTCTCCTCTTCGTCCTTCCCCGAATTTTTCCTCCTCACATATCCTCGTACAAATCTGTCAAGTTGGCTTTCTTGCATGGTTATCTGCTATCCTGTGGAGCCGGGTTTCTGTGTCGTGTCTCTGAATTCTGGCCATGAATCGCTTCCAAATTTCTTTTCTGACCAGCAACACATTTAGCGAAGGAAACATAGCGCGTTGCTCGTGACATTTGTTCATTTAACGCTTTGAAATCGCCCTAGAGGGCTTAGAAAAAAAGAAGGAATGTCTGTAAAGGCAAATTGAGAATCAAGGGAATGAGTGCACAGTCAACCCTCGATTTATGAATGGCCAACATTTCTTGGAAGATTCTTCATAAATCAAGGAATTCATAAATCGTGGTTTGGAAGGGGCGAATGAGCGCTCGAACGGTAGGCAATGCTCGTGACGTGGAATTAACGCGGGGTCCCATAGCCTCGATTTGAGCAGCAGCAGCAGAGCAACAGCAGCGGAGCAGCAGAGCTGCAGCGACACCAGCAGTCCCATAGCACTGGGCGAGAGCAGCTGCAGCGCTGCCTAGCTGCAGAAATTGCCTGCTGCTCCTGTATCCGAATTTTTGGTTGCTGTGCTGCCCTGTTGCTCTGCAGCCGGTCTCGCAAGCCGATCAGGATGTTCGTTGGTGTTGTTTTCATTCGACGGTATTTAGGGTTAGCAGAGCGGTGACGGCTGAAGGGTTGTGTCTGGTTGTTTTGTGATTTCTTCCTGAAGAACTTAACACGCTTATGATTACCAGTGGTTTGGAGTGAGTGTTCAACCATCGGTACCGCATGAAGTGCGCTTTCGGAACATAATTCAGTTCATTTATTTTACTATTTGCAGCTAATAAAGCGTTCGACAAAACGTGCGTGAAACATATGTTGTGCCAGAGTTGAAGATAACATGTTCGCTTGTTTTCTGGTAAGTACTCGTACTTTATAACCCGTGACCTGATAACGTACAGGCAAATTACTTCTTTGAGCCTTCGTGTTTGTGTTTGTTTACGTGTTCTTGCCCATCGCTCAGGCTTGCCTATCATGGAATTTATCCACCAGCTAGCCTGCATTTACGCCATTCTGCAAATTACTTCCACGTCCATCTTGCATGAAAACCATGCCAACCACATTTCCTGTGGGCATCGACGACTTGCGAGCTAGGTTGTTGTAAATGATACTGACCCTTGAAAAGGGTTCGATAGAGATAGACAATGTTCAGGCTACAAAAAGGTTCGGTAGAAATAAACAATGAACTCGTTACCTTATGAAAACAGGCAGAAACTAGTGATGACTAGCAGAAGAGGCCTTTGTTTTCGTTAGACAGCTTTATTTCACTAACAGCAATGCATAATATTGAATCCTAGTAACGAGGCGATATTTATACGACAAAATCCTGTAGAAGAGTCTCCGTACAACCGCAGCAGAGGCTGTTCTGCACAGCAGTGCGAAAGGACGAACCTACGTTGAATGTCAGGCTTCCTACATATCTATGAAGAGTCAATTAGGTAATGTGAGGCTCAGACCACCACCACAATCATTTCACAGTCCTCTTGTGAGATACAGATCCATAATATGTCTCACACACTTCAGCCTTTCACCTAGAATTGCATTCCTACGTGTGTGTACTAAAAGGCTAGCTACTGCGTACGCCTTCGGAATGTTCGAAACGTAAACAATGCCGTAGTTGCCAACACGTTTTGGACCTTCTACGCCGCTGCTGCCGCTAATTCAAAACGAAGCTATGGGTCGCCTCTAGCAGCAGAGCCGCGGCAGCAAAAAACTGCTCTGCTGCCTTGTTGCCGTGTTGCTGCTGCTGCACCGCTGCTGCTTTGCTGCTGCTGCTGCTGCTCGCATAAAGCTATGGGACCCTGCCCTTACGTTGCCCTTTGAGCAAACCTTGGAATAGCGCTGCGCACCATCGTGAATAGATGCTTCTCCATTCTCCGTCAACATCATCATTCTGTTTGCTGTTATTGTTGTTAATAGATGCAGGCCAGTTATCAAAGTGGACGTTACATACACGTACAACAGTGAGAGAGAGAGAGAGAGAGCACATTGAAATTAAAAAAAATCACTGTACTCTTTTGCGCACTGACAAACGCGTACGAAATACGATAGAATTGCTGCATACGAAGGGCGGTACCTGCGCTATTGTCTGGACATGATTTGCATGGCGCGCATCGGCAAACCCGACCATAGGTTGCCATGGCCCTCGTGGAGAAACACGGATTTCGCTGCAAACGCGTTCACTTCTTATTCAAGTCCTTTCAGGGTCTCTTAATCAGCTGAACTTTCGCTCCCTCACACTGTCTCAAACCGCTTGGTCCGTGGCCAAATCCAGCCCAACAACGCTCTTCCCTCAAACAACTTCTGACCTTATTTGGACGCCATAGGACTTCAGTCCACACTGTAAGGCGACTCATTATTTCGTTTTACCAGTATCCCACCAGCAATGGGGTAGAGTATCGACCCTGGCGATGAAACTCCCCAATCATATTCACCAAATAAAATTGGTGTCCGTTCTTGTTGAAGTCACTGTTCTCTTTGGACCGCATTTCTGAACATCTGGCCGAGTGTCATGGCAGGACGCTCTGTAGCACGCCGCTTCTTTTCCTTCCATTCATCATCATTCTATTTCATGTTGTTGTTAATAGATGCAGGCCAGTTGTCAAACAGGACTTCACAGACACGTGCAACAGCGAGAGAGAGGGAGAGATGACACTGAAAGCCTGTCTTGCGCTGTTCCTTTTGTGATGACTCTGTCTTTCCCCGAAGCTCAGTGACATGTTGTCAACGAAATAATGTACATATACTCTGAGCTTATGTTATTAGTTTCCTTGTTTTTTAGCACTACCGCTGCTGTGTTTTCTTCAAAGCGTCTAGCGCAACTCGTAAAACGCTATTCTATTCCAAACACTATTCAAAAGTACGGGTCAGATGTTTTTGGTCTCCCTCTGTCATCTTTTTTTAGTTTGTGAAATCGAAAAAAGTTAAATGACCTAGAGTACATTGATTTCTGAATAGATGCAAGCACATCATGTTCTTTTTTGTTTTTTGTTCTTTGTACACTTGTGAAGTAATTCATAGTAGAACCTGAACCAAATATTACTTCAGTGACTTATTTGATTCAGTGAAAGCTTCATGAAGGCAGTTTCCTTCAGTTTCGACCTTTATTGTGTTAATCTGCTGGAGACTCCTAAGTAGCACTTGCATGTCTGTTTGAATAAGCCTTTGCAGTAGCCTCCTTTGTAGCCACGAATACCATTGCAGTCGCTGTGGCACTGGTTAAATGGACAGCCGTAGCCACCTAGTTTATGATGAGAAATATCGTGCATTTGTAATACTCAGCTCAAATTTCTAAATGACTAACGTTCCGCGTTTCTTATGTGAAGTTGCATAACCCAAACTACGGCTAGCAGTTCCAATATCACCGCCCTGCCATACCCAAACAATTGCATTCAATTTAGTTTCAGCCCTCTCGCGATCATCATATTCACCATATGATGTTCATATTGTTTCTTCGTTTTTCGTTTAAATATAATTATATTGTTTGAGGGCACAGCACCGAGATGAAAAACCATGATGCACAAAATAAAAACTGTTAATGTTTAAGATACCAATTAAAACGGACTGTAAAGTGCAATTTCATCACCACGTTTCTATGCGTCACCTGGTAGAACATGGCTTTGTGATTGACGGGAGTTCATGCAAAATGCTTATTTTTCGAACGCGTTCTAACGGATATTGTAAGGTTTCTCCACACATTACCAATCACTACGACGCATAGCTACTGTGTTTTGAGTGTCATATAATCGCATATTTCGTCGTAGTTCTTGCCGACCGTCATATAATATGGGTCATAATATATATATATATATATATACATATACATATATAGATACTCATTGAACGATGCGACAGCACCAGAGGACACGTGTTTCGCCGTGTTTGTGGCTCGTCGGCCCTGGGTAGCTGCGCATCGTTCGGCATTGGCAAACCAGGGGTCACTCAGCGAGCGATATACACCTGGGAGGGTGACTGAGCACTGAGCACCTTTCCCCCCCCCCCCCCTCTTTATAATTCACTGGCTTGCACTGTGGCATTGAGGAGTGCTCAGTCACCCTCCCAGGTGTATATATATATAATACAATAATATATATATATAATATATATGTATATATCATAATACCGTAATATAATATAGATAAGGGCGGGAGTATCGTCATCTGGCCCACAGATAAATATATTTCTGAAGCTCATAGGCAACTCAACAATACGCAACACTACCTCAAACTCGTCCATGACCCAACAAAGGAGTGCACGGCGGTAATAACCCATACCATACAGGACCTCCACGAACGAAAGCTCATCACGTGTGATGACCTCAGATATCTCACCCCATCAAACACAGGCGCAGGTCGTTTCTATTTACTGCCCAAAATCCACAAGGTACACGCCAACGAGCTCTATACGGCTGACACCCCCGGCAGGCCAATTGTATCTAATAACAACACACCAACAGAAAGACTCTCGAAATTCCTGGACCACTATTTAAACCATATTCCGACAACACTGCCGTCGCATGTACAAGACACACCCCACCTCCTCAGAATAATCAGAGATATAAACAACACTCGTACGTTTGGTAGGGACACAATAGTAGCCACGCTGGATGTGACGTCACTGTATACTAACATCCCACACAACGACGGAATCACAGCCCTCTGCAATACCCTTTCTACAACAAAATCCAGAAAAGACACGGAAACCATACTCGCTCTAATGGACTTGGTCCTTAAACTGAGCTACTTCGAGTTCAATGGCGAATACTACCTACAAGTACACGGTACAAGTATGGGCACACCTGTTGCACCCACATACGCAAATATCTTCATGGGGTTCTTAGAAAACAAAGTTCTCCGCGCCCTCTCATTAAAACCCACGGTGTACCTTCGATACATCGATGATATACTGATAATATGGGAACACGGGGAACATGAATTTCAAAAGTTCATAGATCTACTGAACACCGCGCATAGCAACATAAAGTTCACATCACAACAGTCAACTCACTTAATTGACTTCCTCGACACCACAATATCACTTGACAACGGCAACCTCATCACAACCCTGTACAAAAAGCCAACTGACAAACAACAATACCTTCACTTCAAGAGTCACCACCCGCGTCACTGTAAGGTTGGAATTCCTAATGGGCAGAGTGTAAGACTACGCAGAATTTGTTCAAACGACACAGATTACGCTGAGAAGCTTGACGAACTCTGCAGTACACTTGCCCAAAGGGACTATTCAGACTCCCTCCTAACCGAATTCCGTCGCAAGGCACTCACACTCGATCGAGACGAGGTCCTGGAAAACCGAAAAAATCCTGACGCGTGCCAAATAAGCTTCATCACAAGATATTCCAACGCACTTCCAAACATCAAAGCCATTCTACAGAAGCACGAGCCCCTCCTCCAAAGCAGTGACCGACTTACCAATATATTCACAAATCCCATACAAGTGACATACCGACGCGCAAAAAACCTGGCAGACTCCTTGGTCAATGCCAAAATCAGCAAAACGAGCACCCCGTACACGGGAACACGACCCTGCAACCTCCCGCGCTGAAAAACATGCAAGCACGTTCAACACGCTAACTCCATCAAAAGCACTGCGAGCAATTACACCCACCCCGTTAACCACGCATTCACATGCACAAGCTCCAATGTCATATACTGCACTGAATGCGGCGACTGCTCTATGCAATACATTGGTGAAACCGGCCAACAAATGAACAACCGCCTCACCGAACACAGAACCGACCCGTCCAATAAACTCCCCAAAGCAGTCGCCGAACACTTTAACGTTCCTAGTCACAATTTTGACAACATTAAACTATATATTCTAGAAACCGGGTTTAGATCCACACGTGACAGACGTGATAGGGAGTCTTATCTCATATACAAGTTCAACGCACTTCACCCGTCCGGTATCAACAAATCACAAGGCACCCTAGAAACACTTCACAAATAAAATATGCTTTTCCCTTCTACCTCCATTATCATCTGTTACGTTCTGCATGACCACTGCTTTCTACTTTCTTTATTGCATGCCACAACTTTGTATTACAAATATATTTTTAAAAAACCCTTTGCTCGTTCTGGAATTTTCCCCACGTAACCACTAACCTCCTTATCTTTCCCTATGCTTGCCAATTCTTGCCTGTTGTCCCGTTTCGTCCACGTATTCGTGAACCTTCCATTTTTCTGTAACCGGTCTGTAGCCTAGATCACAACGTTCACATTAGAGTCACTAAATAAGCTATGCTTCAGAGTATCGACACTGAGTTCCAAAAGCGAGCATGCGCCATCTTGTTTCCGCGCCACGCTACCCATGCGCACGCGCAATGCGCAGTTTAGCGCCCGATGCCATCTATCGTGCGAGGGTGAAATGGTCATTTCGTTTGCAAGCAGCGGTTGACGGCCTCGAGCTCGCCTTGACATCCTCGGAACGCTCTGGTTGACAATACATGGATTATCGCACAACAATCATACACGCTTCTCTATCCCACAGGGAGCTCCATGTTGGCCGCCTTGGATCCTCAAATGGGGAAGATACCGGTGTGGTGCGGAAACAAGATGGCGCTCCTACTCTCCCTTGGACCTCAGTGTCGATACCCTGAAGCGAAGCTTATTTAGTGACTCTAGTTCACATAATCCCCTCCACACTCTACAAAGCAGACATTCACTCCGGCCGTAGAAGCCCGTACGGAACCTTTCTTCCCTCCGGGTTGTTGACCCACAATTCGCATGAACATTTAAACACGTCACACCTAGCCCTTTAAATACCATGCCAATGATGAGGACGGTGCCCAGAAGAAGAACAGTCTCTGTTCGAAATATCGGCGGCTTCTGTCCTGAGGCAACTCCCTTCCTACATCTCTACCGGTTCGCTGGATTTCTACCCATCTACATATAATATGACGGTTTTATATGATGTAATCTTTCGGCGCGATTTGAACCATTTTTTAACGTTTGCCGTTGCCTTTGTTTTATTATTGCTCCCATTATTTAAAGAAGGGGGTCACCAGTTAAAAACCTGTGTTCCAGCTAGACATACAGGGTGTCCCAGAAAACGTGTCATTGAATTATAATTTAAAAACTACACCACCTAGAGCCATGCGGTCAACGGCATTTGTTCTTGCTGGGTTTTTGCCACCTCCTCACGTGAATGTCGTGTAACGTAAGTTTAATTATGTAAATTTTTGCGATCTTAAGTCCGAAATTTGCCTAGTAAAGGTCACTTTTTTGCTCCACCAATGTGAGGAGCGTGTCTAATTTAGTCAAATTAATGATAATTGACAGAAATATTCAGGAGCTATCCCATCGGAAAAAATAGCCGAACATCATGTTCTACGGAGGTCGCACAGAATAGCGCACGATGAATTTTACAGCGCAAACCTTGTCAGTCCGACAAAAGGAGGTTGGAAACCCAGCCCTCCCTGACATCACAGAAAGAGATAAAACAGGCACGGCTTATCACATCCGACTTGCCGCTGGGATAATGCTTTCCCTCTCCCAATTTTAGGAACTGTTACTTCTTCTACCATCACTCTGTGGGCTGGCTTCGGAACCTCCTTTCGTCGCACTGAGAGCGATTGCGCTCAAAACGTCATCGCGCGCTACGGTCCGGTGCTCCGAAAAGCATGATGTTCGGCTATTTTCTCCGATGGGATATCTCGTGAATATCAGTGTGAATTATCATGAATTTGAGTGAATTCGGCACGCTCTTCATATTGGTGGGGTAAAAAAGTGACCTTTACTTGGCAAATTTCCGAGTTCAGTTCGCAAATATTTACATAATTAAACTTGGAATACATGACATTCACATTAGGAGGTGGCAAAAACCTAATCAGAACAAATGCCGTTGACCGCATGATCCTAGATGGCGTTAGCTTTTTTATTATAATTCAATGACACGTTTTCTGGGACACCCTGTATAAGGTACTACGCTGCCTTTAGGCTGCTTCGTGCTGCGCAATCAGTGGATTCGGCTAGCACCACTACCACCGAGAACCAACTTCTGAAAACAGAAGGCGCGACGAGTAGTCAGCGAGTCAAAGTTGCGCTAGATAAAAATAAGCGAGCGACAGCAGATGACTCGCCCGGCAGACATCTCGAATTGCAGTCTTGGGTAACCCAATGCTCGTAAGATTCGTTCACGACCATCTCTGGAGATGGTCGTGGGTTCGTTGGGGGTGTCGTCGTAGACCTCGAGGGGAGCATGGAGACGTAGGCAATGCGAACGTAGTTTATTCCTTGGAAACTGAAAAGAGAAGAACATTGAACGAGCGCACACGCTCTTGGTAATCCCGATGGGGCTGGACGAGTGTATGCTATATTGGACATATATAGCGTCGGACATATACAGGGTGGTCCACCAACCATGATAGAAATTCATAGTAAAAAACGTAGGCCCCGGAGAGACATTCGGTCAAGGGATTTTTTTCTGCCAATAACCTTTGCCACATATTGGTAACATTTTCATTTCATTTCAATTGACAAAAAGTTAATTTCTTGAATTGAACTCTGAAATTTCCCTAGGCTACCTAACGTTTTCTTTGCGGAAATGGGTTCCCCGTGGTCATTTTACTCAGTATAGCACACCATCCCACTCGTAATGCAATGGCAATTGCCGAAATAAATTCGCCGAAAATCCGTGGAAATGAGGCCTTGGCTCCACCTGTTTTTTGACAGTTCGTAGTTTGAGCGAAAAGGTGCGAAGAAAGGAGGTTACATTGACACGCCACACGAGGGGGGAAAGGGTCACAATACCTTACCCAAGCAGCAGAATGTACTGAAAGTTAAGTGCAATAGGGGTGGCCGGTATGTGTCTTATCAATGTACTTTAGTTTCATAATTCTGTTCAAGGCCTTCCACCTACCCGTCCACCCCTATTGCACTCGACTTTCAGTACATTGTGCTGCTTGGGTACCCTCGGAACAAACACGCGCAGTGAGTGCAGGAATCAGAGCTATCTTATCAACAATGAGGAAAGGGAGTTGCCTCAGGACAAAAGCCGCCGATATTTCGAACAGAGACCCAAGCAGCAAAATGTACTGAAAGCCGAATGCAACAGGGGTGGACGGTATGTGTCTTATCAATGTTCTTCAGTGTCACGAGTGTGTTCAAGGCCTTCCACCTACCCGTCCACCCCTACCCAAGCAGCACAATGTACTGAAAGTCGAGTGCAATAGGGGTGGACGGTATGTGTCTTATCAATGTTGTTTAGTTTCATCAGTCTGTTCAAGGCCTTCCACCTACCCGTCCACCCCTATTGCACTCGACTTTCAGTACATTGTGCTGCTTGGGTATTGCACTCGACTTTCAGTACATTGTGCTGCTTGGGGACTGTTCTTCTTCTGGGCACCGTCCTCATCATTGGCATGGTATTTAAAGGGTTAGGTGTGACGTGTTTAAAGGTTCATGCGAATTGTGGGTCAACAGCCCGGAGGGAAGAAAGGTTCCGTACGGGCTTCTACGGCCGGAGTGAATGGCTGCTTTGTTAGAGTGTGGAGGGGATTATGTGAACGTTGTGATTTAGGCTACAGACCGGTTACAGAAGAATGGAAGGTTCACGAACACGTGGACGAAACGGGACAACAGGCAAGAATTGGCAAGCATAGCGAAAGATAAGGAGGTTAGTGGTTACGTTGGGAAAATTCCAGAACCAGCAAAGGTTTTTTTTTCATATATAATATTTGTAATACAAAGTTGTGGCATGCAATAAAGAAAGTAGAAAGCAGTGGCCATGCAGAACATAACAGATGATAATGGAGGTAGAAGGGAAAAGCATATTTTATTTGTGAAGTGTTTTTAGGGTGCCTTGTGATTTGTTGATACCGGACGGGTGAAGAGCGTTGAACTTGTATATGAGATAAGACTCCCTATCACATCTGCCACGTGTGGATCTAAACCCGGTTTCTAGAATATATAGGTAGTTTAATGTTGTCAAAATTGTGACCAGGAACGTTAAAGTGTTCGGCGACTGCTTTGGGGAGTTTGTTGGACGTGTCGGTTCTGTGTCCGGTAAGGCGGATGTTCATTTGTTGGCCGGTTTCACCAATGTATTGCATAGAGCAGTCGCCGCATTCAATGCAGTATATGACATTGGAGCTTGTGCATGTGAATGCGTGGTTAACGGGGTGGGTGTAATTGCTTGCAGTGCTTTTGATGGAGTTAGCGTGTTGAACGTGCTTGCATGTTTTGCAGCGCGGGAGGTTGCAGGGTCGTGTTTTCGTGTACGGCGTGCGCGTTTTGCTGATTTTGGCATTGACCAAGGAGTCTGTGAGGTTTTTTGCGCGTCGGTATGTCACCTGTATGGGATTTGTGAATATACTGCTAAGTCGGTCACTGCTTTGGAGGAGGGGCTCGTGCTTCTGTAGAATGGCTTTGATGTTTGGAAGTGCGTTGGAATATCTTGTGAGGAAACTTATTTGGCACGCGTCAGGATTTTTTCGGTTTTCCAGAAGCTCGTCTCGATCGGGTGTGAGTGCCTTGCGACGGAATTCGGTTAGGAGGGAGTCTCGATAGTCCCTTTGGGCAAGTGTACTGCAGAGTTCGTCCAGCTTCTCAGCGTAATCTGTGTCGTTTGAACAAATTCTGCGTAGTCTTACACTCTGCTCATTAGGAATTCCAACCTTACAGAGACGCGGGTGGTGACTCTTGAAATGAAGGTATTGTTGTTGTCAGTTGGCAATGAGGTCACCCGACGGCTTGTAACTCTTTCCTCCATCCTGTGGCGTGTCAATGTAACCTCCTTTCTTCGCAGCTTTGCGCTCAAACTACGAGCCGTCTAAAAACAGGCGGAGCCAAGAGCTCATTTCCACGGATTTTCGGCGAATTTATTTCGGCAATTGCCATTGCATTACGAGCCCTATGAGCTGGGTTGTGCGTACTCGTAATGCCATTGCATTACGAGTGGGATTATGTGCTATACTGACTAAAATGACCAAGGGGAACCCATTTCCGCAAAGAAAACGTTAGGTTGCCATGGGATATTTCGGAGTTCAATTCAAGAAATTAAATTTCCGTCAATTGAAATGTAATAAAAGTATTACCAATACGGGCAAAAGTTATTGGCAGAAAAAAATTCCTTGACCGCATGTCTCTCCGGGGACTAAGTTTTTTACTATGGATTTCTATCATGGTTGGTGGACCACCCTATATATTGGACATATAACAAGCGTCGTTCTGCAAATGAAGGAACAGCACAACGAAGAGCTGCCTGCACATGGCGTAAATGAACCAGCTAATCCAGCTAATTCGCGGCAATAACATCCAGAGACGTAGCGCACATTTTCCCGGTACATGGCTTCCTTAACTGGCAAAACGTTAAGCGTTTCATGGTGCCATGTAAAAACGCGTACGAGTGTGTTTGTAGACGTTTTAAAACCTGAGTATGGCTATGGTAGCGTTCTGCAATGACCAACGAGGAACGTGTATACGTTCGAACTGCCAATAAGGAATGTGCATTTTCATTTGTAGAACATTTTTTTAGACAATTTTGATATTTTTACAATTCCAGAGTAGCGAAAGCTTCCGGAGCAACATTCTCGGCGTCATAATATTTCGTATTTTTGCATATTTAGACGCTAGGAAGGCATGCCAACAGCAGACAGCGTTCAGAAGGCTGTCTATTCCAGGGTTGTTTGGATTTAATCCACATGGATTTTATCCGGTCGATTTCTTTATTTTATCTACACAATTTTATCTGGATTTTTTAGAGATTTTCTTCAGATGTGATGTGAAAGACAATCTGAATTCAACGTCACACGGAAAACCCCTGTTTATTTTCTTGTAGTGTTGGCTGTTCGCAAAAGCCCAGGTACGCGCAACAGCTTTTAACTTTTTCAATATAACTTTTCAGATTTAACTTTTTTCCGGCCTTCATCTACTTCGCCCATTCAGGGAGAGACTTTCTTCCGCTTCCTGGAGGCACTGTAACTGAAGTGCGCCGAAACACGACAGCTAATACAGGCGTGTAGGATCCACACCATTCAACCACGCGTGCATGGAACTCCACATTTCGGAAGACAATAGAAACTGATACAATGTTGCTGGGAGAGGCAGTTCCGTAAACAGAAACTAGGAGAGGTCACCCGGAATCAAGAACAGCAAAGCACATTTCTTTTTACTCTGTGTCACATTTCTAGCCTTGCATGTATTCTCCAAAAATATCCGGGTTTCATCCAAAAAAGCCCACTGGAGAGGATCTTTTTAAAAATATCCGGATTTTTTTCAACCCTGGTCTATTCTCGCCATTCGTTTGATCTTTTCATCACCTGGTAGCTATATACTGATGACTCGATGAGTGGTCGCTTGTGATGGCAGTCGCTCCATTTGATCACAGGGAAAACTTATCAATACGTCAACAACAAGTGGACGGGAAAGATCGAACTTTGGAACCGCGGATGTCTCGAACAGAATAGATAAACAGTCTTGTGTTAAAAATTCTGAGAAGACAATTATTAAATGCGCATATGTGATATGTGCATTAAATTTTGTCTTAAATGCGCATCATCTGAAGGGCAAGATCAATGTTAAATGCACTTGGCTCTATAAGTACTGGTATATACCATACTCACTGTAAGCGCTGAAAATTACAATGACGTAGAACAAATACGCGGGACGAAGCGTTATTTCGATGTCTCTGTTCTACGTCCTTGTAAACTCCAGCGCATACAGTGAATACCGAGCTGGGTACAAACGGATAGGCGTCACTGTCCAACATATTACTGGGTTTAATATTGTTCTTTTAACTTTGCTCTCTCCAGTCGTATGCAGACCCGAATATATTTTTTCCATGCCATTAGAAGTGACACTTTGAGGCAGCACCTTAAATTGTTAAATACATTTGGTACATTAACGTGACACGATTTTGTACCAGCAGATGAGCAATACCATATCATGCTGGGTTACAAACAAGGAAGTTGACAGCCAATGTACGAAACTGAGTCGCCAAATGGTATCTCACGCTACACATTGTACTGACACTCCACGTATATGGGAGTGGATGGCCAGTGTTGTACATAGCGGCGCTACTAGTATATAACTGATACCGTATTTGCAACTTTTCTCAGTAGCGGAGTAGCGATCCCGCTACATTTTAAATTAATAACGGGAAAAGTACTTCCGCTACAAAGATGGGTAGTGGCGGACTCTTTCTCCGCTACCGTTAAGAGGACATATCACATAGGTCTCAACTCAAAAATGAACTTTTTCTGCGATAGATGGCGCCACACGCGCGGCCTTCTTACTCCTCCGACTTTGTAAGAAGTCCATCGCGTCTCTGATTGGAGGACACGACAAGCCCACGTGACAGGCGGAGACCTATGAGCTGGGTTGTGTTTCCTTTATTTTTAGATTACCTCGTTTCCCCGATTAGCTTTTGTGCGGTGGATTTGGTTGTCTCGCGTTTGCTGTTTGGTGTGTACGTTTTACTGGCATTTCTGGAACATGCCGTGTGACTGTCGCGTACCGCCGTTACCACCTCGCTTTCTCATGGATGAAGATTGCTCTCATCGGTAGCAGCGCGCTAAAGCTTTTCACCCGATACGCAGAGACTGTCCGTGGAGGTGTCTATTTGTGATATGGTGATCGTAGTTTTCAGTTTTCGTGGTGTCACAGGATCACGTGTCCCTGAGAGTATCGGGGGACTCCAGTTGAGCTGAATAGCGATTTTTGTCAGAGGCAACGGTATCCAGAAAGGACGCGGGGTTGTCGACGGTCATATGACAGTGCAACATCCCGTTGCAAAACATCCCTGCTTTTCTTGCCAGTGACATTTACGCTGTTCAACCATGACGTTCGTTGCTGTCGATTGGTGTCGTGAAAGCGCTCCCTCAATCGGCTCGCATTATTTCATAGTAGAACTCAAGGCCGGTGCGCTCGCACAGGACTGCTAGCAAATTTCGATAGGGTTTCGCACTCCCCTTTAGAGCATTGCGCGGGCCTTGTCGGGCCGGGCTTTACGTTTTTCGCACGTGCCCGTGCCAGGTTCGGACTCGACAACACATACCATGGTGCGGCATGTACGTCAACAGACTTCATGAGACTCGACAGCTGAATGTTTGTGTCCATTTTCATGCCTATTTCGTGTAACGGGTCTCGGTTCTTCTTCTTCATAGGGGTTAGAGATGTCAGCCAGACGGCTACCGCTTGCTACTCCAAATTCCACACACATGCACTCACACACGTTGGGGCCCACAGGCGTGGTGGGCGCGTTTGGACAGCAGAAGGAGCGTCATTCAACAAAGCCAGAGAGGAGCAACCGCGTACACACGACACCGCTCTCTCCGTGAAGCAGAGTGACACGCTGATCAAGAGGAAAGCCGAAGTCCGGAGTTTTCAGGCGTAGTGCAGGGTTCTGCACGACCCTCTCTATCCTGCAGTGCGGATCCCGGTTTGGAATTTCCCGCGGGTAGCAGGTCGGTTGCGGGTGATATTATTGACACCCGCGCGGGTTGCGAGACTGTTGCGGGCAGCGTTTTTGGCACAAGCACTGCTGGCGGGTCGGCCACGAACAAGCAACGGCTACAGCAACAACAACGAAGAGAAAAGATCATACCAAATAATAAGTAAACAAAGGCGCCGCAGCCCCTGCTGGTCCGGTCTGGTTGGGTGCGGATTTCATATTCTGGTAGAGCGCGGGTGGCGGGTCTCGTCAGAGCAGGTAGGGGTCGGGTATGGATTGCACCCTCAAATAATGGGTTGCACGTCATACGGTCCATATGCCCATTTTCTCCAACTACCAAGTGTCCGTCTGGCTTACGCGAACATTTGGGAAAACAAAATGCGTGATAGCGCTTTTCTATAGAAACCGCTGTCTTGTCCCCAGTCCCGAGTTTCTTCAGCTATCAAACGAAACAAACAGTGCACGTATGCACAGGCCATGCGCATTTTGGCACTGTAGTCGCCTCTTGAGAAGGGGTAGAGCACTGCATGGGCCTGATTTTCAGGCCCGTGCCCTGCCCATACACCAATATTTCCATACTGAGGCCCTATCCAAACCCACCTCTGCTCTAAGTGTTCCCCAGGCTCGCAGCGGGCCCGATGGCCAGTCCCATTTGTCCATTCCAATATTCTTTCTGTGTTCTCGGGAAGGATAGCTCCATAACATACCCGAAAATCGTGCCAAAATTTTGGCGGCGATTTTGAGTAAATGGCCGCCGGATTTGGCCAATTTGGTGATACAGTGTGCGTGCAGATGGCAGGTGTCAATTTGTTACTTCCTTCACTGTATTATTGTTAGTTTTTTATGGGGTTTAATGCTAGCCGGGCCTTCCTCAACCACGATAAAAATTTCATAATTCCAAGATAAAGCAACCTGTCTTCCAGTCTGTTCAGGCTAACGTGTTGAATTGTTTGTCTGAATATTCGATATTTCGGACGCGACTGTTTATCATAGTGTAGTTTGCATCAATTGCGGACTATCCGATTCAAAAATAGAAGAAAAGTGTTTATTTCCGCCGCAATCGAACTACGATTTCATTTTCACCGTCAGAGATTGCAGGCGAATTTCCATCCTTTCCGCGGTGCATATACAGTTCATAAAAGGAAGCTTTTGACCACTCGATAAATAATTTGTTGTTTTTAGTGTTTAAACATATGATCGTCCCACTACAGCGAATGATTCTTAGGAATACATGCAGAATGCTCATGACAAATAAATCCGGGTTTGGGTAGCGTGCCGCAAAATCTTGTGGCAAACGTCCCCACCCTCACGGTCATCGCAATATATTTGGTTTGGCTGGTCCATAAGGCCCTAAACCAATGTGCCAAACACCACAAACGCATTTGATTTTGTGATCGAAACTCCGATGCCTTATGCAAGCAGCACGAACAGCTGGTTTACGCTTCAGCATCATTTTTGCATACTTCCCAGGGCTGGTGCTGTACACTACTTTATGTACAGCACGATGGTACTGCTTAGAGTTGAAAGACACGACAGCCCCTGAAGCCCGCATTCCGAATGATCCCCTCTGGGAAAAGTTTATTCTTTTCCCGCCAGAAAACTTTGCAACGACAGAATTGAAATGTTCTGCAGCATTATTGTTAACGTCAAGGATCAAGCTGCTACCATTGTTTTCCAAACGACTCATCGCTACAAGGATTTCATTGAAAAGTCCGCATTTCCTGAGCTCTTGGACATGATTGACTTCCCCTTCTTTTGGACCACTGCAAAAGTAACCCGCACAGTTTGCGTAGTCGCCGAACACATGGAGTGACCCATTACGGATATCAGCCACCAGGTTCCGAATCTGATCTTGTTTGCTGAACTCAGCCTGCTCTTTGCGATAGTGAATAGCCCTAGCAACTCCAACTCTTAGTCGAACAGCATTATCCAGAAGTAGCTTCTTCAGCGATGGGGGAATGGGGGTTGTTCTCTTTGCCAAAGCAATATCTCGAAGACGACTTACATAGTTTCGAAGAAGGTGGTTGCGACATTCTGTCTTCTGAACTACCTGATCCTGGTACGGTGCAGCTTCAAGAATTGACTTGTATGTGCTCGAATCACCGTCAGCGATCAACTGCACGTACTTTACCCCGTGCAACACAATGCTGTGCCTGAAGCCTTCAACCACGATATCCTCCTCCATACTGGTAGAGCTGCTGTCCCAGTTCTTGAAGTACAGATGCTTTTTTTGCTCGACCCTGCCTTGCAACTTGCGCACAGTGTACAAAATTTGTTCCGGACGCCTAGGAACAGTACTTTCTTTGTGCGGTACCCAACAATTACAGCCTGCAAAAACGAAAAAATGTCAGGATTGTATTCCACAAAACTCTACCCGCAATGACAATGTTTCCAGGAATTATGCATCTGTATGCGTATCGTACAAACTCATGCCACAGGATGTACACCACTCTAGTAAGCGTGTTTACCAAAAGACAGCAGTGCCACTAATAGCACCAGAGGGGTCAACTTTTTCCTCCAAATAAATGCTCATAGTGTTCTTTGCGCAAATGGTGGGCACAGACTTCCTGTATATCCCGTCTGCCAAGCGGTGTGCAAGATAAATCCTTCTTTTTCGGGCACCTTTATTTAGTGTAGATAACAATATTTACTTACCAAGTCAGAAAGAGCGTCGTACTTGTTCTTGTATGAACGTTTGCAGCAAGCACCATCGGCAATGACCGTAATTATAGCAAAAACCGTCACCATCGACGTCCCCTGCCTCCCTAGCTAACCAAGCTTCCTCAATGCCTGCTTTTCTTATTTCTTCCCAAGCTGTTTCGTCGATTCATTTAGCAACAATATCCTGATACTTACTGTGCGTGCTACTAGCCATGCCGGGTATGTCCAGAGCACCTAGGAGCTCGAGAAGGCCTGAGAGACCAGAACCTATAGACACGATACCGTTCACTGCTGAGGAATTGACGTCCATGCGTTGTTGAACAAGTTGATCAACTGGTGCCTCCGTTGTGACTACATCTTTCCTCAGACACATCCTGCACTTCAAACTGAAAGAGCTACACAGACTTCGCCGATGTTCTTTTTCCATGTCAGCGAGGCCGCAACCAAACGGACTATGTACCGACAAACTTTGCAAAGACGAGAAGAAGTGATCAATCTTCACTACACGCCGGTCATTCACACTGCTTGTGCGCTGACTCTGTGTCTGGTGAACATTGCCAGTATCGAAAAATGGAGGTCGACTGGGTGTAACAGCGGCAGTGGTTGGAACAGGACTTGCTCTGGAACCGGCAAGCTCGTCACAACCTGAACTTCAGGGGACTACATTATCTACCCCAGCTGAATCAGCCAATGACGAATTTGAAGGACGAATTTCGCTTGTGCTCGAAGCGAAACAAGCATTCCGACCGGCATCACTTACAGTTTGAGGAACAACAGTACCACCAAAGGTTGAGCCTACAAGGATATCTGCGCGATGTGGAGTCGTCGAAGTGCAACGATCACTCGGAACAGCACGGCTGGAGCATCCTGCATTACCAAAATCTCTCAAATCCGCAGGTTCCGTCACATGCCTGCCTCTACCACGTAAATTCGCAAAGTCCTTCTCCTTACGTTTCCGTTGTCCGTAGACGTGACTTCGAGCTATAATTGGTAAATACTATGAACACGCAGAAAACACACAAGGATAGAGAGCAAATGAACTGGACAAGAAAGTGAAAAAAACGCGCAACTTAGCCACGAATTGGTCACTTCAGGACGAACCGAAACCACGGACGCCGATCTGCTGCTGCGCAATACGCGGCGATTTACAAGCGGAGTACGTTCGGGCGCTGCGAGTGGACGGCGCCATCTTCCGGAATCAGTGGTAAACGCGCCTTGGATGCATGCCTGTACTCACTTTTAATTATTTTTCGGAAAAACAGAATGCTAAAAACACACAAAAGACGGGTCATTTCAATCCTGAAACATGTCCCCGGTTAACCTCAGGAGCGGATTGTTTTTATTTCCTTTCATTTACTTATTTGGATTTTTTGAAGCTGTAGCGTAGTAACGTAGTTAGCGTAGTGTAGTTTTTTTTAATTACAATGCTAGAGCGATAGTTCAGTTCCCAGAGTTAAGAGATCTTGACGTCACCTTTCCAATGAAAGTTTCCGCATTCCGATCTGTCTCATAGTTCGGCGACAAAACCTATGTGACGTTCACATAGAAAAGAGAGGGGTTCCCACCTTCAGGGGTCCGTAAAAAAAATTACAACGCTAGAGCGATATTTCAGTTCCAAGAGTTAAGAGATCTTGACGTCACCTTTCCAATGAAACTTTCCGCATTCCGACCTGTCTCGTAGTTCAGCCACAAAACCTATGCGAAGTTCACATAGAAAACAGGGGGTGGTATGTCCTCTTAACGCTACTTTTCATGGTATGGAAGAGTGGAATACAGAGTAAAAAAAGCAAGTTGATGGCTAAGCTGTTTTTTTTTTCTTGTTATTCCTTTTAGTTACTTGTTAATGAGGCAGAGTGGTGTGGCCGATCTTCCTCAGTTTCACTAACTCTCATAACCTTAGTGCGATTGAAGCGCATCTCAAGCAGCAGGAATAACACGGACAAAGAGAGAAACACAGGACAACTGCTTTACCAACAAGTACCAACTATCCCAGATGTCTTGTATCGTTACGAATCTTGAATATTATCTTTTATGTTCTTTTCTGCATTCTTTTTTAAGTTTCACAGTTAGTTCACATTTGGGAAGCACGAACATGTATGTATATATAAGATGCCGCATAATATGGGCTTCGAATGTAGTTTTCGTAAGTGACTTTTAGTATTCATTGAAATATACTCATAATAACGTTTCCGAAAATATGATAAGACAACCGCCTGATTTCTTCGAGAGTGCTGATATCGCGTCTTTGATCTTTGACTTGACAGCCTCCTTTATCGTATCGGTTTCGTGGAATGCTTACGATGCACTAAAACTCCCTACCATCAGTTGCAAAACTAGAGCGAGGGCGTTGGTAGCCCAAGCTGTGTTTTGCAACTTGTTCGGAGCAGATATACAAAGCGCCGTGCCATCTGGAAGAACAATATGAAAATATATTGGACACGCAGCGAGATATCGCCAGAGTCATTGCACTCCAGAGGTGCCGCCGACTTTGCTTTAAGGTATTTGTGTCACAGGTAAAGCATTTCCGATAAGAGAGAATTACCTTAGTTCACACAGGTTGCCGAACGTGGTGTAGGTATTTTCTAACATTAGATACGTTACACTGTAGGTATATGAGACACACAAAATGAAAAAGAAAATATTCTGGGATGATCAACGTATGCAAATATGCTTAATAATTATATTTGCCCACTACCTTGGTGGGGGTACACAAGCGATTAACTTTCAAGCAAAAATTTTTATAGAAAAGTTAGGGGCGTCTCAAACGACAGGATGCGGCAGCCGGAAGTTCAATGCCCTGTCGTGCTCCGTCAGCTCCGACCCCGACATCATTCCGCGACATGTTGAGTCGCACGTAGTTTACAACACCTCTCGGCAACTGTACTGTCGTGTCGCAAGTCACACAGACTGGACCAGGGCAGCCGACAGACACCCGACACTTTATGCAGGGTGCAAATGGCGGCGGCAGAGGCGTACGCTACTTCTGCCGGTGCTTTCAGTTGCTGTTGGCAGCAGTGTAATGAGGCAAAAATATCGAAATTTCCTATATCGATAAATATCAACATCGTAAACATAATCGATGGACTTGATTAAAATATCGATATATCGATATTTTAAAAGGAAATATCCATATTTCGATGATTGAAAAGCTGTCACGCCATTACTTGAAAAAGTTGTCCTCGTATTATCTCCTTTCATGCATATTACCGCTGGGGCACGTGGTGAGCATGGGGGTTGGGGTAATGGCAGGATCAGCTCGCTTTTGGCGGTGGCGGTGAATAACGTGCATTACGAGGACCAATGAGGATACATTCTCAATTATCGTTACAGAAATATTGGGGAATAATTAGTGCAAGAATTTAGGGGAGTGTACAGGATGTCGCCCTCTTGCACCATCCGCACCGACTTGCCTCCTGCTTATTTGTTCTTGGAGGAGTGGATTTCTGCGCAGACGGAGCCACGCCAGCAACAGAAAATGCTCGGTTTCGACTGCCGTGTACGTTTACGCTCGGTGAAGTCGTTCTGCACTTTCCAATGCGTCGTTCGGCACGAAATGCAGCCCCGGTCGATCCACGGGCTTCTATGAACCGACAAAATTTTCCCCTAACGTGCATCACATTTTTACAGGAAATATCAGCATCATGTCCAAAACCAAATTAAGAGGGAGAGAGGGGGAAAAACCCTTCAAGTTTGGTTAACAAACTCATTGACATGCTCTTTTTTTCCTGTCCTGCCCCTGCGCAGAAGCTGCCTAGTTACTAATATTTCTATCAGCATACATATCGATATCTGTATCGATGTAATATCAATAACTATATCGATGTAAGATCGAAATTCATATCGATGTGAATACTGATATTTTTCACGATAAATATCGATATTTTAAAGTTATCGATAATATCGCAGGCATAACATAACGATAAGAATATTCATATCGTTCCATCCCTACAGCAGTGACGACGAGCCTGGGGGGAAGCAAATGTGGTCGCGACCATGGCTGCTGCACCGGAAGCGTCTCGGTTGTTATCAGAATTTGATGCGCGAGCTTGCTCTGGAAGATCGCAACGGATATCAAAGACAGCGAAGAAAAATGCAAATGGACGTGTTTCTCCCCCCAAAAGTCAGATAGAATGGTAGAGAATGTTCCTGTTTAACGAGCAGTGATCACGGATGTTTGAACAGAGTTTAAACATAACACGACATGGCCGTACGACACATGTCATCCGACAGTTGAATAGGTTCCGCAGTCACACTGACGAAACAGGTCTTACGACACCGATTCTATTGTCGTGTGGCGGAGGTGTCGCGTCAGTGTGACCGTATGTTGGCGACGTCCTGAGACAACGACTCGACGCGACACGACTGCTTTCGACTTCTTGTGTCGTGTCGCAGGTTGTTGAATGCCGTGTCGCACCAGTGTGACAGGGCCCTTAATTACATGGATTTTTTTTCTGTGTATGCTTCATTGCGGACGTAATCTCTCGGTAGTCTGTTTCTGAGGAACTCACGAGAAAAAGTGGCAATTAAACGTAGTATAATCGAACCGAAGGCGTAGTGCACGGAAGCCGCCTTTCACATCCAACCTCCTCCACAGCTGCGGAACTCTATGCCATCCTTTTCTTTCTACAACACATCGCTGATTTTACACCCCGGGAATGGGCAGTCTTTACAGACTCCAAATCTGCACTTCAAGCAATTGAAAATTCCGGCATACGAGGCCCATCCGCACCCCTAGTCACAGATGTGTTAATGGCTTACCACACTATCTACGCAGCAGGTCACAGGCTAGTTCTCCAGTGGGTTCGAGCCCATTGTGGTGTCGTGGGGAACGAGCAGGCCGACAGCGCCGCAGAAGCAGCACTCTCGTATCGGAAACGGACCAGTATTGTTCTGCTGAGAGGAGACCGCCGTTCAATTCTGCGACGCCTAGTAACACCCCTGGCTTCCTGCCAACCGACAACCGACATTCTTCCCCCCTCTATGTTGAGCAGAGTTGATCCAACGATCGCTTTCCGCATGCCACGAAACACCTTTCGTCAAGACGCTGCATTAATACGCCGAATGCGCCTCGATGTGGCCTTTACAGCTCAGTGGCGTTACCGCTTGAGACAAGTTGACTCTCCCACCTGCTGCCACTGTGGTGCTCTTGAGGATCTGGAACATATTCTTCTTCATTGCCCTCACTACCAACCTTCCCGAACCACACTCTCCGAGTCTCTTCGTCAGCTGGACTTCTCGCCCCTTCTCCCTATCGAAATTGCTTGGTCCCTGGCCCAATCCAGCCCAGCAACGCTCTGCGCTAAAAGCTCTTCTGACATTTCTGGACACCATCGGACTTCGATCGTTATTGTGAAGGGGCTCGTTATTTTATTCCCCACATTCCCACCAGCAATGGGGTAGAGTATCGCCTGTGGCGATGAAACTCCCCACTCTCCAAGGTCAAAAATAGGCAAGTTAACTAGCCATTGACCTCTTCTCAAGTCATACACAGAAGAGCACAGGTGAAACGAAGTTATATGGGTAATAATGTTCCCGTGAATCATCTGGTGGACTAAGGAACATATTTTGTACTTAGCAAAACTGCAAACATCCATTACAGATAACACATACAACGCGAAGGATGCTGAATTTCTGGGCGGGATGCGTAGTATGATACGTAATGCTCTTTTTTGTATTGAGTAAAGTAGCGTTAAAAACCGGGAAAAGCGGGGGGGGGGGGGGGCTCTGGCGCGTTCGGCGCTCCTGAATGGGCGTGGCTGAGAGGACCACTTTGAATGCGAGGCCCACGACACGGGGTATCCCTGGTGCTCTACCGTCCAGGTAGCGGCCGATCTCTTTCTTGAACCGGGCACCTGGGTCGTGCCTGGTCCGTCGTACCAGTAGCCCTATACCCCGAACGGGATCCCCTGGGGAGCTTGTTTTGCTGTCGACGACGTTACATCGAGGTACCTGTAAAACACAGGGATAGCAGTAAGAGGGCAACTCCGCACATCGAGCGCCTGAAAAGCGCTCCCCGAATATAGAAGTGGAAGACTGCGTAACGGTACTCACAGTAAGCAGTACTATAACGTGAGCACCAGGATATGGTGATCGAAATAGGGATTTAGCGGAAATTCAGTAGCTAACTAGCAGTGTCCGCATGTTTAAGGCAAGTTTGGGCCAATCTTTTACCTGTGGTGATTAACCTCTGTCCGAATACAAATGGATCAAACGCTCGGGGGATTAACGAGACATTGCAGTCATACTCCCTCATAGACCCTATTCGAACGACTATCCTTGACTTTGCTGACCAAGAGAGAGTGAGGCTCCGCCTGCAAATGGCGCTCCAATAGGAGGACTCGGGAGGCGGAGCGCTGCGGCCTCTGCATCCACTAGGATAGGGTTACGTTTCGCATGCCACCATACACTAATTTAATAGCAGTGTGCCAGAACGTTCTTTCTGTCACGGGTTTGTGCACACAAGCGCTGACATCGGGTGGGGACGGGGGGGGGGGGGGCTGCGGTCCTAAGGCCCACCGGAACCTTCCGAGGGGGGG
Source organism: Ornithodoros turicata (assembly GCF_037126465.1). Classification (NCBI taxonomy): domain Eukaryota; kingdom Metazoa; phylum Arthropoda; class Arachnida; order Ixodida; family Argasidae; genus Ornithodoros; species Ornithodoros turicata. The sequence continues at coordinate 97,390,280 of NC_088201.1, read as the reverse complement.
CAGGCCCCCTCCAAGATGCGAGGGATATCCGAAATGTCGTATGCTTCATGCAAGAGAACCTGACAGTCTTGTCAAAATTTCCCAAATGACAAGAAATCCTAGGCACCCGGACGACATCCGTGGATGAAGTGGGGGCAATGTACCCTGTAGCGTGAAGCATTTGCGCCGGGAAGCAGGTCACATTGTGCCGCAGCCCCCTACGGCGGATTGAACACTCTCCGCCTATGTTTGTACACTTGGTACAGGATTCAGTACATGTATCTTCTCTTTAAGGAAGTGATCCCGAGGACGATTTCAGCCTAGTGTCCCGTGGGGTTGTGACGCCCACGTCTACTGGATTTGGGGCTCGCTTTTCTGGCAGGTATCTTGTTTTTTTTTATCTTTATATTATTATATAATATATTATCTTTTTTTGGGGGGGGGTGCCGGGCAAAATCCCTGATTTAACGCTTTTAAGCCGCATGCTTGTGCTGAAGTAACTTGGCACTGTTAAGCATGAAACTGAAAATCAAAGCGATAGTGTGTAATGTAGAACTCAGTGGCGTTCAAGCCGTCGATGTTGGTCAATACACACTGCAGACGAGACCCCGATTTTCTCTTCAGTTCCCAAAACTGTAGCATAGCGATTGACATCTAGGACGACATATGATAAATTAAGTGTCACTAAAACGTCGCTATTACCTTGAGCTAACTGTCACTCATTCACGATAATAGTCCCGGAACCTTTGGTGCCCCACCGTGTCCCTCCAGCAAAGCGTCCCCCCTTGCAATCACATACACAAAGGATTCTTCCTTGACACGTATGCAGATAAAGTTTTCTTAGCCCCAAACTATATGGCACCCACATAGCGCGCGATTGCGAAAAGATCGCGTCCGGCGAATTTCGATTACAGAGCTTTAAACATACCCTTCTCTCCATTCCCTTAAGTGGCCCCTTGTGGCTTTTCAGCACAACCTTTGTTTCCTTTGGAATAGCTTCCACCTATGGCTCGAAAACAAGGCAGCATAAACTGCAAAAAAAAGATTATACCTGACCAAAAAATATTAATTCATTACTGGAGACACCATGTTCACGTTTATTAAAGTACACTCCTTTTGATCGCTTTTTATTAGAGTATTCCACCATCAACAGCGTATTGCCGCGCAGCAGATTTCGCGGAGGTAGTACCAGGGGGAACGCGAGAGCTGCGCCGCGACCAAGAATGATTGGATGAATTTGGACGTCATTCTCCAGCCGAGTTCGGTCTCGTTACTTCTCCTCATGACATGGAATGGCCGCAGAAGCCACACAAGGAGCCCATTCCAAGCATCGGCCGCTACGGAGGCATCCATCCTCCGCTACATTGGACGATCCGAGCCATGACGTAACTTCTGCTGGCTAGTTGCCGCACCGTCGATCTCAAGTTCGAGCTCAAGTGAGATCGCTGTGAGAACGGTCTCAAAATGCTTTGTGCAGTCATTTCTGTCTCAAATCTGAGATGTTACTCATTTGCGAAACGAACTCAGCGTGAGATCGTGCTCATCATCATTTTGTTTTATGCAAACGGTCCCTGGTGGCACACAATCGCGTCACGTTATGGTGCGACATGTCAAAAAGGTGTAGTTAACACTGTAAGGTGTTGCATCAAACTGTCACTTATGACGACATAGAAAAAAAAATCGGGTCTGCGTATAACTGGAGACGGCAAAACGTCTTAGGGACTATATTAAAGCCAGAAGTGTCTTAGATACGGAAGCCTATCAGTTTTGACCCAGTTCGGCTGCGGGGAAAAATATGAGCCAGACCCGCCGCCTTCCTCCTTGTGTTCTCCTTGAGCACATGCTGAATTGCTGATGAACCTTCATTTATACCGATCGCTTTCAAAACTCATTTTCTTACTAGCAAGATGTATAGCGGAGCAAATAAGCTCGCTGGTTATTCAACTTATTCAACACTTCGAGAGAAAAGAAGGAACGTTTCTTAAGGCAAGTAACGGATGGAGAGAAGGAGTGTACAGGCAACCCTCGATTTATGAACGGCCAACGTTTCTCGAAAAAATCGTTCATAAGTCGAGGAATTCATATATCGTGGTATGGATGGACCGACAGAGCGATAGAACGGTATGGGCAATGCCTCGTGATGTGGGATAACGTTGACCTTCGAACAAACTTTGGCATAGCGCTCCCCACAATCGTGAATAGATGCTTCCCCAATCACCATTATCAGTCTATTTGCTTTTATTATTTTTAATAGGTGTAGAGCAGTTGTCAAAATGGACTTAAAACCACACACATAAAAGAGCCAGAGGGAGGACATTGAAATAAAAATAGTCGCTGCATACTCGTTGGCGCTCTGCCAAACGCGTACGACATGTCATAGAACTGTAGCATACGAAGGGCGATATCTACGCAATTGACTGGACATCATTTGCCTAGCGCACGACGGCAAACCCGACCATAGGTTGCCATGGGCCTTGTACAGAAATACGGATTTCGCCTGCACACGCACGCTTCGTATTGGAGTCGTTTCAGGGTCTCCTACTCAGCTGGACTTTCGCCCCCATACATTGTCAAAATTGCTTGGTCCATGGCCAAATCTAGCCCACCAACGCTCTGCCCTCAAAGCACTTCTCATTTTTTTGGACACCGTAGGACTTCGGTGCTCACTATAAGGCGACTCATTATTTCACTTTACCACAATCCCACCAGCAACGAGGTAGAGTATCGCCCCTGGCGATGAAACTTCCCAATCATATTCACCAAATAAATTGTTGTCTGTTCTTGTCGAAGTCACTGTTCTCTTTGGTGCGCATTTTTGAATATTTGGCCGAGTGTCATGGCAGGACGCTTTGTAGCACGCCGCTTCTTTTCCTTCCATTCATCATCATTCTATTTGATGTTGTTGTTAATAGATGCAGGCCAGTTGTGGAACTGGACTTTACAGACACGTACAACAGCAAGAGAGAGAGAGGGGACACTGAAAGCCTGTCTTGTGCTGTTTCTTTTGTGACGTGACTGTTAGCCTTTCCTCAAAGCTCACTGACATGTTGCCAGCAAAATAATGTAGGAAATAGTTAAAAAGTGGGCTGTTCGTTGGTTCATACTTTGAAATCGATAAAAAAAATTGTGCCGCGGAACAAACAAACACACGACACAAACACACAACACAGACCAACAGATAACGTAAAAAAAATAAATAAGGTACATACTATGTGAACTTATGTTATCAGTTTCCTTGTCGTTTAGCACCAACGCTTCTGTATTTTCTTCAAAGTATCAAGCACAACTCGTAAAACACCGTTATTCTAAATCACGGGTCAAATGTTTTTGGTCTCTCTCTGTGATCTTTAATAGTTTGTGAAATCGAAGAAGGTCGATCAGCTGGATTTAACTTTGGCCATTAAATGACCCACCAGTGCATTGATTTCTGAATAGATTCAAGCACATCATGTTCCTTTTTTACTGTACACTTGTGAGGTAAATCATAGTAGAATCTGAAGCAAATATTACTTCAATTATTTTATTTTATTCGGTGAACGCTAGGTGAAGACATTTTCCTTCTGTTTCCATCTTCATAGCGTTAACCTGCTGAAGACTCCTCAGTAGCACGTGCAAGTCTGCTTGAACAAGCCTTTGCAATAGCCTCCTTTGTAGCCACGAATACCACTGCAGTGGCTGTGGCACTGGTACTGGTTAAATGGACAGCCGTAGCCACCTAGTTTATAAAGAGAATTATCGTGAATTTGCAATACTCAGCACGAAATTCTAAATGACTAACGTGCTGCGTTTCTTATGTGATATTTTGATGCATACCCCAAACTGCGGCTAGCAGTTCCATTATCACCGCCCTGCCCCAAACAATCGCATTCAATATCAATATCAGTTTGAGCCCTCTCGCGATCATCATATTCACGATACCCAACACCATGTTCATATAATTTATTTGTTTACAGTTTAATTATAATTATATTGTTTTAGGGTACAGCACAAAGAAGGAAAAAACATGATGCACAAAATAAAAACAGTCAGTGTTTAAGATACCAATTGAAAGAAACTGTAAAGTGAAATTTAACCACCTTGATTTTATGTGCCACCAGGTAGAACCTGCCTTTGTGGTGACTAAGGCGGAAGTTCATTCAAAATACATATTTTTCGGGTGCGTTCTAGCGGATATTCTAAGGTTTCTCCGCGCACTACCAATCACAACGACACAAATCTGCAATGTTTTGTGCGCCATATAATTACATAGTTGAGCGATCAGGGAAGAGCCTGCGCCCTTGCAATTCGATCGATATAAATGCATGTTTCGGCATATTTCTTCCTGATCGTCATATAACATCAGGGTTGTATATGATGTAATATTTCGACGCCAGTTGAACCATTTATTAACGTCTGCTATTCCCTTTTTGTTTTGCCGTTGCTCACGTTATTTAAAAGAATTGGGGGGGATCGGTCCAACATCCGTATTCCAGCTGCAAATCTAAGCTACTGCGCTGCTTTTAGGCTGCTTCACACAACGCAATCAGTGGATTCGACTAGCCAGAACCAACTTCTGAAAACAGAATGCGCGACAAGTAGTCAGTGAGTGCAAGTTGTGCTTGATAAAAATAAGGGAATCAAAGTACTTCGGTCTGGGAGCGTCGTTCTCGAAGTCAACGAACAGCCCAATGAAGAGCTGTCTGCACATGGCGTATAGTATGTGGCTAGCGAGTTCGCGGGAATAACATCCAGCGACGTAGCGCACATTTTCCCGGTACATGGCTTGCTTAACGGCAAAATATTAAATGTTTAATCGTGTCACGTAAAAATATGTACGTGTGTTTGTCAACTTTTTTAAAACCTAAGTATGGCTATGGCGACATACTGCAATGACGAACGAGGAATGCCTAGGTGTGCAACCTACATTCCAACTACCAATAAGGAATGTGTATTTTCATTTGTAGAACATTTTTAGACAATTTTGATATCTATACAACTGCAAGGTAGCGAGAGGTACCGGAGCAACATTCTCGGCATCATGATATTTATGCAGATCTTATGCATATTTTGCATATTTAGACGTTTCGCGCCGCATATCTGCGTGTATATTTCGGAGGTTTTTGTTTTTCATAAAGTCCCGGGCCTGATGGCACACAATACTGCCTATTTTTCATACTAACCAATTTAAAAGACTGATAATTTCGCCACAGACGTCCACCAGAAGAAACATTAGAGGCCGCACTGGATTGGCGGACAAGTATATCGTGATATTGAACTACTGTGTAACGCATCCGAGACATGTTACTAATTACTGCTATTGGACCTGTCTTTAAGAATAACAGAAACACTTGAGAAGTTCGGTTTAAACTGTCGTGACCTGTAAGAATAGCTGCCCATCTCTTGTCTTTTCTCCATCTCTCAGCGTCTGTGTGTCGTCTGCTCCCTTACCATTACACACAGTCACGACGCTAGTAGGGTGACGAGAAAATGAAAACTGTGCAAATCTCTTGCTATCGCTGTTGTGTCCAGACTTTGCATTCAGGCAATTTCTACACATGTCTAGTTTACGTTGTACTATTCCGGGATGCACCAATTGGGCACCTTCGACTACGAAGTGCACATTCCAGCTGGAAATCGCCTCAGAATTGCCGCATGTTCGAGTCCACAAATCTTGCTTGGCGCAGGAATCATTAAAATTCGATTTCTAAAAAAAAAGCTCAATGTACTGAGGAGTTATTACGTATCTGAAGGGTCCAAGTTAGAAGCTTTCAGAAACACGCACAGTGGTGTCAATGGGTCTACCATTCACTTTGCAGTTCCTTTAAAGTACAGAACGGCCTGATCTCACAAAAAAAGAAAAAAGAGCAAAAGTTGAGGAAACGATGAGCGTGCCCACTAGGAAGTATAGCAATTACCAGAGCTACCGGTAGTTATAAATGCAAGAAGTGAAGTGATATAATATTTCACTTACGACGAACTCGGACGGCTGATGACTCTTCAACATCATCGACGTCTTGCGCCATCGAGGCTGTTATGAAAAGTTTAGAGAAATAAAGCGAAGTTTAATTATACATAATTAGAGACATATTGCCTACCATATCATTGCAACACAAAAAGGTTCACGTCAATCTTAAACGAGACACATAAATGCGAAACAGGTAACTTAATGAACAGGACTTGTTCAACACTAAAAGTGTATTGCACCAAACGAGAACATCACGTTTATTTACGCTGTTTATCATTCGTAACGGATATCGGTGCATAAAAGGCAACAATAAATTTCGAACAGTTTGAAGTTCATGTATTTATCTCCAGAGGTGTTCGATATACGTTCGTCCAGTTCAAAGCTTTACTTCTTGCTACCAATCGGTTAATAACAAATGAAGAGCAACATCCTAAAACAGAACTTACCGACAGCAAGGGCGAAGACAAGAGCAATGACAAACACAGTCTTCATGGTGCAAGGTATAACTGTAAGCACGAAGTAGATACACGATAGAGAGATCAACTTGCAAGCAAAAACCAAAAATCCTTACCTGCGACGAGCTAGCAGACAAAACTCTTCCTGCAGCCTACGGATCTTTTATAGCAGGTCGAAGCGGGTGATGTGTTCGGACTCCAGCGTTATCTAGCGTAATATATGCTCGTACTGTTTCATCGGCGGGACGTCAGTGAATCATCCGTGGGTTTTTACGTGGAGGATAACGAGCTTCCGTAGATACCGTGGCCGGGTATTGTCACGACCTTATCCTATTGTTGTCTGGAAAGAGAAAAGGGAAATCTAGCGATCCAGTGAAAGTGGATTGAAACAAAACACTAAAAAGAAGAAAAAGAAAAAAGGCTGTTGGAAATGTCGGTAGCTCCGGATCTGAAGCGTCTGCTTCGATGTTGCCTAGGAGGTCTTATTTGTCAGAAACGCTACGTTGCCTAGACTACTTCTACGCTCGCTTTCCGCATGCCACGAAACACCTCTCGTCAAGATGCTGCATTAATCCACCGAATGCGCCTCGATGTGGCCTTTACAGCTCAGTGGCGTTACCGCCTGAGACAAGTTGACTCTCCCACCTGCTGCCACTGTGGTGCCCTTGAGGAACTGGAGCATATTCTTCTTCATTGCCCTCACTACGAACCTTCCCGAACCACACTCTCCGAGTCTCTTCGTCAGCTGGACTCTCGCCCTTTCTCCCTATCGAAATTGCTTGGTCCCTGGCCCAATCCAGCCCAGCAACGCTCTGCGCTCAAAGCTCTTCTGAAATGTCTGGACATCATCGGACAACGATCGTTATTGTGAAGGGGCTCGTTACTTTATTCCCCCCATTCCATCCAGCAATGGGGTAGAGTATCGCCTGTAGCGATGAAACTCCCCACTCTCCATGGTCGAAAATAAAGTTGTTGTTATTGTTGTTTCTGTATTCCCGACGATGCATCAACCTGTGTGTTTTCAAACACCTTTGCCAAGGGACAAGATAGTGTTAAAAACGTAGAACCTTGTTTTTGTGGATGTCTTTTTCAATTCCGTGTTAACGTCACGAAACAACTGTGGCTATGAGCGGCGAACAGACGCGGACAGATGGAGAGAGGACATCAGGAGGGAGCGGGGGACAGGCACAACAACGCACTGTGAATGACACCATATAGCACCACGTGATTCAAATCACTTTTTGAAACATGCCAGACGTCGAAAAAGTGTCTGATCTCTGGTTCTTCCTTCTCTATAGGTACTTTCTTATAGCAGGGTGACGGTCTGTTGTGATAGAGTTCAGCTTTATGCCTGTTCAAACACACAAAGCATAAGCAATAAAGTAGACGTTGTGGGTAATCACTACCCCACAGATTTAAATGCACTAAAAAGTGGTAAAACATGCAAGCATTTATTCAACAAAAACCCGAAAACATGCAGGGAAATATGCAGCATCTATATCGAAAAGCATTCATTTTAGCAGTCGTCGAGAAGTCAAAGCCAGTAAGAAATGGCTTCGGAATGGAAAATAAAGTTTAGCATAATTTAACAGTCTGGCATACGTGAAACGTAAGGATAGTTGCAGATTATGTGCACAGTGAATGGAGACTAGACACAGTATTTCCGACAGAATGAACTTCTTGAAACTCTGGTACCGTCGGGTTTTACTCGCAGTTATTACATGGGTTTCTTTTGCTTTTGCTTTGTTGTTTCATCCGTTTCCACTGGAAGCAGTACAAGCATTCCCGGAGCAGCTGCTGAAGGCTCTTGCATGAGTGGCAATACCTAAGATCCACAAAACTATAACGTTTATATTTGTATAGCTAGTACCCGGGATCAGTAACAGTAATGGTGACGGAAATGGTATATTACCAAAATGGGACCGGGTAACGGTTTTGGAAACTGTAACGAATGTCACGTTCCTCCATTACCAGAAATTGAATTGGAAAACTGTTACTAATCTTCCTGGGTCGACTTCTAGGGGAACTGAGCCGACATAGGTCCACAGACAGCGTCCCCATACACGTCCCCATACGTCCCCATACACACCAGCTGTGTGGCCGCTGGTGCTCAAAAATTTATATATATCTACATCTTATTTTTCACCGGACAAGCCAATACCGTACGCACTTCGACATACAAAGTACGCAAGGCATTATGATTGATATCTAGTCAACAGCTGTACGACCAAGATCTTCCAACTCAAGCAAGGAGTTCTGAGCAAGCAACTGCCTCATTCATATGTTTGCTGCCTCTCAGTGGTGCTTTTGAACTCTAGCACCATACTGCTATACTGACTAACAAAATCGTACTATAACTGAGTCTCCCTGAACTCCCTCTTTTTCCATGTTGACACTTGCTGTCACCCTCTCATTCTGGGTGTCATATGATGAAAGAGAAGTATCATGTCCATGTTTGTGCTTCACTAAAGCATACATTCCAAAAAATCATTTTGACACCTAAAACTGAAATCTCATAAAAAGGTAAACAGAGGTCTCAATTATTATACTTCAAACCTGCTGGAGGATAATCAGTTGGAAAGACAATTTATACACATACTTCTGCCAGCTGAACTTAGACGCAATGAATTATTTCGTTCAGTCGATCCACGTGGATATTATATATCATGTATTTCGCACAGAACCCAGGAGAGGCACACCTTCTATCCGCCAGTACATCTACTGCCTGGTCATACAGCTGCTCTAGAAGTTGCCTCTGCTCCAATGACCAAACCTATATAAAAAGAAAAAGTATATTTACAGTGCATACGGGCGTAAAAATTATAACAATTTCTTATTAACCTTCTCTACGGCTGGAACAATAAAACAGCTTTGTCATCTGTAAAATGTTGTGAGGCTGAACGTTTGGACGTTTATGTGCTTCAGCATTCGCAGAGTTCGTGCTGCATTTGCTCCAGAGAAGAGTACGGACCCTGACAGCAGAAGGTTTCCGGCTGGCCTTCCGTTGACCACATGTTGGCTCCCCCATGTAAGCTCATGTTCATCGTGGCACCGGGTTTTCACAGTTATCATTGTGCCTGTAGTTGTCACCTCGATAGAGCAAATGGAGAAGTATTTCCGGCAGCTTTGGAATACCTCCAGGAGGCACGTCTCAAAATCAAAAAACTTTCTTTCTTTCTGGTGTGTACCTGGCGGAGGCACATCTTGCTCACTATGAACAAACAACGGAGTACATGAAGCAACAAAATATACAACATGTCACACTTTTTTACTTGCCCTCCGACTCCAGACTTCGGTTCGTTAACGGCAGCAGCAAGAAAACTGTGGAAACTGAAAGGGAAGTTCTCAATACAAGTTGCTGCTTTCACTAACCAGCCGAAGGATTTTTGTGAAGCACCCGGAAACCGGAAACGAAGGGCTCCCTTCAAAATGTATGTGGATGTTTTTGTTTTTTGCATAAATGAATTCTGCAAACTTTCTCAATATGTGTTTCCATAGCCCCTCTAATTGTTAGAAAACTTGAAAAAACACTTCATTCATTTCCATTCAGATAGGTACTAGTGTCTTCGGCTTACAGATAAAAACTTTTTTTTTGATTGGGTGTTAGCGCCGCGAAGCAACTGTGGCTATGAGCGACGTACAGATGTGGACAGACGGAGAGAGGATAGCAGGAAGGAGTGGGGGACAGGGGGGAGATAAAAACTGACCCACTACGTACTACCATCTTCCTGTGACGGACTGTAGTCGCCGTCACCGTCATCATTTTCGTCATCATCATCATCATCCTCATCAGTTTGGGCATGCTAGCTTCCACAGTTTGAGTTTGCAGGAGTCGAGTCTGCTGTGTGGCTCGTGTTGACAGTGAAGTTTCTTTCAACTGCCAATTCCCATTGTTCAGTCTGACATCCCCGTTCCTGCAGTGCTTGCGCAGCTATGTCTGTCTGTGTAGCTGCACTTTAAAGTGGATGTCTAGTGAGATGGCTGCATGCGGATCATACCGGAAAGAACGACAAGGAAGCAGACAAGTTGGTGATCAAAAACATCCGAGATGCAGGAACGTGGGGAATACATGACAACAATTTCAAGTGCACACAGCGGAACATGAACAAGGCTCATATTAGCAAAATAATCTTTATTACAAAAGCAAAGGATCAAGCAAAACGTGAAGGGAGGAATGAACGTCCTCTTGGCAACAGCCAGGAGACACTGGCAATACCGTCATAAATTGTGAGAAGTTATGGACATGTTATCAATGTCTCAGACTTTCTGTTTACAGTATTCAATCCTCCCTGTTCGTTTCCTTTGAGCTCTTGTTTTTGCAATATAGGTTCTTTCGCTCGTATGAGTCTTCTCCTGTCGGACAGAGTTCGAGGTAACTCGTTACAAGTAACTCGCTACTGTAACTAAGTTCCTTTTTTTGGTAACTTGTAACTTGGTACTTTTGCGCCGTGGTAACTTTCAGAGGAACTCGTTCCTTTTTCAGGTAACTTTGCCAAAGTAACTTAAGTTAAGTTCCAAGTTACTTTTAACTCGCTTTTCACTCACGTCCACATACTACCTAATTCTACCCAATTATACCAAATTTGTGGGGCTGTCGAACACTCTGACGTCATTTGTTTACAAGCAGGGAGATGTCTATTGTTGGACATAAATGAAAACGATCTAAGCGTGTTGCACTCCAACGCAGGTAACTCAAGGTCTAACTCAACTGCTCACGTGCGCTGCACCTGCGTAATGCTATTTTGTGTCTGAAGTAACTTGGAAGTAACTTGTTCTTTTTTTTCTTAGTAACTCAGTAACTGCGAGTTACATTTCAGGACATTAACTTAGTTACATTTTGCACGCGGTAACTTAACTTGTAACGAGTTGTTTTTGACGTGTAACTTCTCAATCTATGCTGTCGTGTGTATTGCTTCTGTGTGAACCCCAAACTCGGAAGTTTTTTTTTTTACTTCTTAATTAACCCGAAAGAGATCTGTTCCCTACAGTTCCCAACTTCGGACTTAGCTACGTAACATGCTTGAGTTGTACTTACATGTAGATCGGTGCACCACAACATGTTTTGTTTTTGTCATGCTTGGAGGTGAACGATACACTCTCGAAAAAAAAAAACGATCCTTTTTTTACCGTTATCCTATACGTCACCGCTGTACGGATAGATACCGTGATGGATATTATAGGTAAAAAATCGAACCGTTTTTTAACTATTATTATAAGAGCCAGTGGTTGACTGTTATTCCATCCGTCGTAACCTTACCCTGATATTAACGCTTATTTATCTTCCATATGCCTCATGGTAAAAGTAAAAACGAAGGACGTTGTGAATGTCAAAAATGCTTCTTGACTGTCGTCTTAAGCACCTTTTGGATAAGCAACTGTCAGAAATGCTGACATGAGTGGGGGGGGAGGGGGAGCAGCAATGCCACATGGCACAAAACGGTTTCCCGTTTTAGTTCTGTAGCATAAAACTGGTATAGGCATAGCTTGTTGCTAATCCACGTGGCAGTTGACAGTCAAGTACGCCACAATGGCTGGGAGTACTGCACTGCACAATCGTATGATACAGGTAAACGCATCCATCACCTGAATAGCAGATATAAAGGGCAGGTTCTTGCGCAAAGCAAGTAATATACAACCCAAGCAGCACAATGTACTGAAAGTCGAGTGCAATAGGGGTGGACGGTATGTGCCTTATCAGTGTCCTTTAGTGTCACGAGTCTGTTCAAGGCCTTACACCTACCCGTCCACCCCTATTGTGCTAGACTTTCACTACATTGTGCTGCTTGGGAAGAGTTTTTGCGACGGTCAAAAGAAAAATAGGAAGCACCAGTGCATCATTTGAACCGGGATCACCCTCTCACCATAATCCGCGTTGCTCCGCTATCTCATTTAAACCAGAACATCTGGGTACATGGAAGTATTTCCCACTGCGTTAGCACATATCTAAACCGTAATACAACAAAAATTCACCAAATAATTGCACTTTATTGAAGGAAAGAGCCGTAAACTAGCAGCCGTACTAGCCGTAAACCAACAAATTATAATACCTGCAATAGTTTTAGACTAATATGAAATGACATTTGTGCATCTTCACAACACTTCACACACAATGACATATAAATTGTAAACTAGCTATATAACCTAGTAATTTAATTATTTTACATTTATATTCTAAAAACATTTAATGAGTGTTATATCGCAGGATGAGGCATCGAGGTACACAGAATATGGGACATATACACAACAAAAATCTATAGCAGACAGGTCATAGGCTAATTATTTATAACAACTGATGTATAGTTCAGTGTACTCAGCGACGTAGCATTTATCGACCAACGCATCATTATTCTTGAAGTGGTCACAACATACAAGTCACCGTTACAGGTGGGTTGCACTGGCTGAATGTGCGTGACTGAGACGGAGTCTTGTGAACTTCTTTCAACAATGTGTCGCACAGTAGAGATTTCAGGAGCATGACCTAATGCAGCTGAGGGTGCATGCTGGGTACAGGGGGGGGGGGGGATATAGGTTTATTGCAAAACAAAACAGAAAACAGAAAAAAAAACACGAAAGAGGGGAAAGGTTAGCCTGGCTCCAGCAGCCGACTTGCTATTCCCGCTTACAAAAGGAAAAGGAAGAAAAGGAAAAATAAAAAGAAAGAAGAAAAAAGAAAGACAAATCGAAAAGAGCGAAAGAAGAGGCGCAGTCACAGGCTCAGCGCGAGCCCTGTGTCCGTACGAGTTCCCTTCCGACGCGCCACTGAATGGGGCGTTGCAGAGGGCCCAGTAGCGTTGCCAGTGTGACCTCCCTGAGCCCTAGGGCAGCTAGCCGCTCCATCAGAGTGGCACGGGGAGCGGCGAACAGGCGACAGTGGAGGAGTAGGTGGGAAGTGTTGCCCTCGGTAGAGCAGGCTGCACATGTAGGGGTGTCAAGCGTGCTGAGTTGGAAGAGCCGTGTTGGCGTTCGAGCCACGCTTAGCCGCAGACGGTGGATAACGGACGCCTCCCTCCTCGTATTGCATTTTTGGGTCGATGGAGTGCAGAAATGTATTGGGCGAGATGGCACGTTCTGTGAAATCTTGGACACAGCGAGAGCGCAAGCGACGTATTTGGAGCAGGCAGGCAGACATTGAAAGCGGGATGCTGAGGCTCAAGGCAGCCGTGGTATGGGCACGTTTCGCAGCAATGTCGGCACGGGTGGCGGCGGGGTACAGTGCAGTGCAGCATGACTACGAAGAGCGTGTCCTGTTCCTGGAGATGCTGCAAACAGAAGTTTCTTTACAAAAGCGCAAAATAATATGCTTGCTGGTATTGTCAAATGGCTACGCATGTATTTTCGATAGTAGATTCCAAAGTTATGATACCGTTTGAAGCATTTGAATGAGAAAGCTAATCTAAATAATATGCTAGCGCCGTAATAAATTATGTCTATAAGGGGTTCTTCGCTAGACCTGAGTCATCTCCACAGACACCTCCTACATGAAATAGTCACAAACGTAACATGGACTGCCAAACCACATACCATACTGGAATATTTTTCATCCTTTCAATAACATTCAACTGAATATTGTTAGACGCGGAAATCATCGCGTCATGTTATTCATGTGCTCTGCGGTATTGTCAAATGGGCGCATGTGCCTGTGCAGCAGTAGACACCGCGGAATTGATACTGTTTCTAGTGTTTAAATGGGAAAGCTAATCAGAAAAATATGGTAACGCCGAAATAAATCATGAAATAATGATTATTTGTCCTTTCTATGTGTTCCAGCCTCAGAACATCACTTGCCATCATGTTCAACTAAATCATGCCGATAAGCTACTCTTTGCGAGACCTGAGTCCATCTCCGCAGAGGCCGCTTCGTGCAAATAGTCATAGACGTAACACGGACTACAAAAACCACTTACTGTACTGGAACCACTCTTGTCCTTTAACATAACATTTAATTGAATTTGGTTAAACGCATAAATCAGTTTAGCTCTAAGAAGTGGCATTCCATACGTGTTTTGCACCACCACCACCACGTTTTCAAAAATCGTGACCGCTTTTTACGAGTCGGGAAATCCATTTGCATCCTGTAAACACATCTGCGCGCTATAATCAGCAATAATCAACCGAACTGCTATTACAAGAACAGATTGAGGAATCATTAACACAGACGCTCTAACGGCGGGAAACGCACATCAGAGAAAAACGAAAGCAGAAAGAGACATAACAAAATCATCTGCTTGTATATCACCATCACACATAAGGCACCAGCACGGTGGACAATAGGTGTACGCATATGAATTAGCAGCGTGGAGAAAGCTGGGAGAATCACAAGTGTTTAAGCAATGTCCGCGTGCTTGGCCCACTACATCGCGCGACGTTGTCTCGTTCGATGCCATTTCTTCCTGCCACACGTTTGACACAAATGAAGTCAGAAATTCAAGGGAACTCGAGACACCCAGCCCAAAATGTGACGACTTACATTGCTAGACGGTGCATGATGTGAGGCAATGAGACGCCAGAAGCCAGAGTGACCGTTAACCAAGCGAAAGAAAAGACGCTTTACACACGGAACTGTGCACGTGGTATCAGAAGGCAGGGCCCGTATCACAAATGCGTCAATATAGGCGTAAAGGGCTAATACTCCGACACAGAACCTCAGTTTATCCGTCACGACGAAATCTTATCCGTCAGAATATAAGAATAAATCATGTTCCCCGTGCCATTTACGCATACAGCGGGCGCGTTTACGAGAAGGGATAAAACACAGCTTGACGGATACTGCGTCAGCCATTTTGCCGAAATTTACGCTTAGTAAGGCTAAGATTGGACGTAAACGTAAATTTATCCGTTTCCTTCGCGAGAATGTACTCCTGTAATAACACATGAGGTGACATTATGAATTTTATTTCTTTAACATTGTATTTTATTTGGTTTTAGCTTTCATATGTGTTATGTCACAGGCACGGGGAGCCAGAACATCTTGAAGTATTTCCTTTCTAGGTACGTGTGTCACAATAATCGCATTACAGGATGCCGGTACCCTTTTTTTCTGGTTAATCACCCACCCACTAGGGGGTTTCATATACTGTTGATAATTGTAGGCATGGCCACATTATAACTCAGTCACTGGAAGCTAAAATGAACGTGTCTACAAAAGTTGCCCAATGTCTATGAAGCATATGTGAACTTATTCAAATGACCAAACCGAAGCTCACCATTGTACGTGGGACCACCACAAATATGCGTGGTGATGTTGGGATGTCGTTTTCTTGCAACACTGGATTTGCTGGTATTTGAGGAAGCTGACGAAACGATAATGTGATTTACTAATGACTGGAAGTCAGTGAAAGAAGCTGTCTTACTATTTTCAAAGAATTAAATGGTGGATACTGCAATAGTGGTAGATATTGCGCAAGTAGCACTTGTTTTGGGTCTTGGATAACGGAAGAAAGGAGATTACGATATTATTATTACGAACGAGTAATTGCAATGCACCCTCGCATGGTCTATGCTCCCTTGTCAGAAAAGTGATATGCTGCTGCATCTTGGTTTGCCCTGCTGTTTCCAGCAGGGTGCACCAAAACCACAGCTAGCTGGAATGCAGCATCAAGGTAAAGTACAACAATTATACAGCAGAATTACAGCTCATGTTTGGCAGGGACACTCGAAACTGAGTAGTAGCTAAGCAGGCGGTATTTTCTGAAGCACCTCATTTCTAGTTTGAACGGTGCTCACTATAAACAGGACTTCCCAAAGCAACACGGCATTTCGATGAACCGTCGTCGACATCCTTGGGCAGTTGTAGCGATGGTACTGCATCATCGCGAAGTTTTTTGCTGACTGGTCCCATTATGGCCATGCGGTACGCTTTGCCATCGAAGTGGTCCTCGCATACAAACATTGTCTTTGGCAGGTTCTCCACAGACACTTGCTGCTGTCCAGTAAGTTCCTACGAGGTTCGTCATTAGGCACACTGTGAAATCTCAACTTCGGTGGCTGATTCTTTACGCCTCGGTGCGGGCGTGTTGCGACTATGCATACAGGAGGCATATTTGGCAGATGCCAATCGCAGGAAAACAGCTATATATTATGAATATTAGTTACAATTAACTTGGAAATTTATATATTTACACGAGAAGAGACAAAACAAGGCACCACAGAGCAACTTAGAGCAGAACGAGCATTAAGCGAAAGCAAATCAAAACTCACAACTCCCTACCGCGCACGCGATATCCCGGAACTGTAGCGCCGGCTCGCGCTGTGCTGCGTGCTACTGCGCGGAAAACGTAGTGCGCGTGTGATATCTGAATTGCAGGGATTTCTCTTCCAATTTGGGGTTCTAACTGTTCAGATTTTGAATGGAACAAGACTCACAATCATCTAGTCAATTTCCGTAAGTGAAATAAAAACATACGTGGAACCCGTGATCGTAATTGGTGAGGAAAGTGCTACGTCAAATTGACGTAAAGTTAGAGAGAAGGGCGGAGATAAAAAGCGAGAGAGTGCAGTGAATATTTCATCCGTTTGCAAGCGCCTTTTGAATTTGAGCACTAGTAATTAAAAGGAGCTTCAGGTGTCAGTTTCAATAACATGACGCAGAGAAATGCGCCCCTTGCGTATCTGTTTACGGCTCTTTAAATGCGATATAGTTTTTCCCAGCTTTGCTCATATATCATGTTTTATGTCTGAATTTTTGTGAAATGCTAATTTTAGTCTGATCTTTCTGCTATTATTTAGTCACTAACCACCATTGTCTTGGCGCACTATGGGCTTAATTGCTTGTGCTCCATTAAACGTGACTGTGAAACTAATGGCATTTAAAACGGTGATCCTTCCCACCCTTGACTACGCTAGCATTGTATGGGATCCCCATACGAAAGTTGACAGTGAGAAAATTGAGAAAACCCAGAAATTAGGATTGCGCTTTATTTATAACCGGTATGATAGGTTTGCTTCGGTGACCGAGCTCATGACTAAGGCAGACCCTCTACCGCTACAGCAACGTCGTAGACAAGCACGATTGGGGTTTATGTACTCACTTTATTTTCATCGCATAGGTTTAAATCGGAGCACATACATATCGGAAGTAAATACAAGAACAGGTATACATTCTCATGGACACGTCATAACACCCATATTTGCGCGTACTAACAGATTCAAGTATTATTTCTTTCCTCGGACCATTGAAGAGTGGAACCGATTACCATCTGAAGCACTTTGCTCTGACAATGCCTTCTCATTAGCAGTGGAATGCCAGTGCACCTAATTAGACCAAGCTATAGCATGTGAGTACCGCAGGAATGTCGCTTTTGTACACCTTGTTCTCTCTCCTGTATTCACTCCTGCATAGGCCTTCCGGTCTGCAGTATCGTTGAAATAAATAATAATAATAAAACTCCAATCATCACCAACAACGTCCCTCTTGACCTCAAGAAGGTACTCGGTGACTGTCCAGCAACACATCGACATGTTTCGCATTCTGTGATGTCCTTCCTTAGGACTTTTGTAGAACAAAGCTCACTTTAGACTCCTTGGCAGCCAGACCTCGTAAGTGTACTGGAGTAGCCGGCCCAATGTAGCAAACATCTCCATATTTATCTTTTATTACCTACCTACCTACCTGCCTTGGGCCCAAAGGATGAGCTGTTTACCATGAACGAACTCTGTGATACTCTGAGATGATGCAGAAGAGCAAGCGCTTGCGGATCAGACCCGATAACGTACCAGATGCTGAAGAACCTTGATACTTCAGTCCTGACCAAACTTATCTCATCGATGTAAAAAAAAAGTTGTTTACATTCGAATTTGTCCTCGCAAAACCAAAGTTCGCTCGCGCATCAAAATACCAGGGTTGCCGGGTCAGATTTCGTATTTTTCCCGCCTTCGCTACCCTTTTTAGATTTATTTATTTAGTTATTTGTAGCTTGTAGCCTCCCTCACAGCTCGACGCAGGAATGTGTGCGTTAAGCCTGTAGTCATAGTCGTCGTCCTCTGCTCTTCCAAACTGGATATTTCGATTTCCTTAGCTATTATCGGAAAAATAAAAAAAAAAAGGTCAATGAATGTAACAGATATATGAAAAAAAAAATATTGCGGGTTTCGTTGAAAACATAGTCTCGCTCATAAACTATGATTTATTTCGACAGAGCGGATTTTACAGCGACATTCGATTCGACACCGGGTTCTGAAATGGTTTATTTCAGCGGACGGATTTTGACGGGTAGAATTTTAAGCGTGATGCATGTTTTAATTTGAAGCTGTTATTTCACTATGCACCCATCACGGTGCGCATTTGGCACCAGACACATTGATGTGCCCTACACTGAAAAGACCCTATGTCGTATGTTGTATTATCTAGAGAGAACAATCAGGACGATAACGAGTGAATAGTGGTAAAATCCTCTAGAAAGCACAATACTGGCAAGCTGCCTCGTTCTCTAGAAACAGAAGCCGCAGGATAAATTTGCTCTCATGCACCTCAAGATACGAATATCTTGCTGGGCGGGTAGATCAAGCGCTCGTTTTCTTGTCAGTTTTTGTTCGTTTTTCTTGAAGTCAGAAGTCATGAGGTCCTGCTTTAGACTGAAAGGTACTCAGTACTCAGTTAGCGAGGACTTTCCCAAACGTATCCGTGCTGTTAGGAAGAATCTTTGGGCCAGCGCCTCTGAAGACCGAAAGAACGGTCGTAAAGTTCGACTGAACTATGACAAGTTAATTATCAACAACGAAGTGTACATCTGGAATGATTCAACCTCAGAGCGTCAGCTTCTTAACCCTAAATCCACTAGCTCGGATTCAGCGTCTTCTTTACGTACGGTTACACGCTCCATGAGCCGAGCGAAAACATGTAGCGATCGTACTACCTGACGACCCTTGAAAAACTTATGTGTCTTGTCGGGAAACATACGAAGTGTTGTTAATAAAAGTGACAGCTTGTGCTCCTTAGTGAATAATTGCAATGCTGACATTATAGCCCTCACAGAGACATGGCTGAACGATAGCATACTTGATCACGAAATAGTTCCTAATTTTACTTTTATTCGCCATGACCGAGTGGGGCGGAGGGGAGGAGGCGTGCTGCTTGCTTTTAGAGGTGGCCTCCCATTAGTACCTGTTCACGTACGTTGTGATTTAGAAATAGTTTGGGCTCATCTTTCATATCCAAACTGTGGTCTATTACTGGGTGTTTGTTACCGCCCACCGACCTTGTGTGAATTTGTAACAAAGTTAGGAGATCACGTTAGGACAATTTGTACTATGTATCCATCTTCCTCTATGGTCCTCGTGGGTAATTTCAATTTTCCTCAGATTGATTGGGCTGACAATATACATAACGTTAACGTCCCACCTTTAGCACGCGATTTTGTTAACTTATGTTCAGACTACAATTTGGAACAACTCGTTAAGGTGCCCACAAGAGTTTCGAGTTCTTCCTCCAACACACTAGACCTTGTTTTGTCAAACATACCTAACATGTTGTCTACTCCAAGTTGTTTTGACGGTCCAAGTGACCATACATTTTTAACTTTCGACCTGGCCATTGTAACCAACCGGCCTCAAAGGGTGAAAAAAGTCTTAAAAAACTACGGGTCCGCTAACTTTGCTGCCATCAACACAGAACTATCGATGTATTTTGAAGAGTGCGCTAGTAGCTTCTCTGATCGTACTGTTGAGGAAAACTGGATTCTATTTAGAGACAATCTACATTCCCTGGATTGGCAATACCCCCCATACCATCCTTCACTATATCTTCCTCCCCGTCAGCACCCTGGGTTAATATTAACCTTAAACGTCTTCGTTCCAAGAAGAAGCGCTATTTTCGCAAGGCCAAGACTACCAACACACGTGAAGCATGGCTACACTGTTAGAAGAAAAGGTATATAAAAGGTATAAGAAAGGTATAAATAAGATCTACAGTACGACATTTATACCTCATCACCACTGTCTATACCTTGTTTAAACCATATGTAAGGTATAGATCACTGATTCTATGTATACCTTCCACGGCAGCTGAGGGTACAATAAAGTACTTATATATCACGTTTATACCTTCAGCGTTTTGTATACCTTTTCTTCCGCAACATCTGTTGTCACATTAATTTGTAACGGCGACTATATCATCTCAGTTAAACAATAAGTTAATTTAAAAACATAGGCAGTAATACAGTAGCATTCTAATTATATTGGGTAGTGACATCTGGAAGCCTATGATTTGATCCCAAAATAAATAAATTTGCACGCCCTCACTTCTTGAGTTGCTTCCCGGGCGAAGGATGGTCTCCACCATGTGTAGCCGCGGTGTGTTGTATATGTATCTGTTCTCCAGCAAATGCCAACTGCTCCTGGAAATATTTTTCCTAATATTTGTTGGTTCCTAATGTGTTGCTTCTTGGTTTCCAATTTAATGCTAATTGTTACTTAATTTCTTTCCTCTCCGATTCACATCCATGCTTTGTGAGTTTGTGTGCGAGTGTCTCCAGGTATTTTCTTTTTTTGTTATTGTTCCTTTAGTCCTTTTTTTTTCTCAATATTTGTGGAAAGCTGCGCTGGGAAGCCGCCACTCCGATATGACGCTGAAGCAAATCGAATATTACCGTTTTCTTCAATTATACTACAAGGTCTTCAAGATATACCCTCTAGGTGGTATATGTTTATACCCTGAGGTGCAAATAATATACCTTTATGGAGGTATAAAGAGAGTATACCTTCTGGAAGGTATAGCGTTTATACCTCAAAAGGTATGCGCCCTGGGACAAGCCGTTTATACCCCAAAAGGTATAAATTTTTCTAACAGTGTACGGTATTACAGCTCTGAAAAGAGCTTTTTATCATCTCTGAAGTCCGCGAAGCGTATATTTCATCAAGTGACGTTACCAACATTAATGCAGAGCAACCCGTTATGGAAATTGGTTACCCCTGATATGTGCTTTGATATTCATTTAACTGATACATCGAGCATGGCAGTGCAGAGTAACCAGTGTGCTGACTTATTGAACAATTACTTTGGTTCTGTTTTCATCTCTGAAGATATGTCGCATATTCCCATCATTTCTTCCCCTGATATCCCGCTAATGCCGTCATTTTGCATCACATACGAGGGTATCGTTAAATTAATCGACAACTGTAAGCTTTCATCTTCATGCGGTATTGATAACATCAACTCAAAAGTTCTGAAAAACACTAAACTGGAGTCGGCGAAGTTTCTTACTCTGATTTTTCGCCAGTCTCTTGAAAGCGGCGATATCCCTAGTGACTGGCGAGTGGGAAAGATTGTCCCAATACACAAAGGTGGCGACAAGCACTCCCCAACTATAACTATAGACCGATATCCCTAACTTGCGTCGCCTGCAAACTCCTAGAGCAAATCATTGTCAAGAATATTATTCTCTCTCTTGAGGAAAATAATTTCTTCTATATTTATCAACATGGTTTCCGGAAAGGCTTATCGTGTGAGACACAACTTTCGGGTCTAACCCATGACATTATTTCATCAGTTGATACGGGAAACCAGGTTGACGCAGTCTTCCTTGATTTTGCGAAGGCCTTTGACCGGGTGCCACATCATAGACCTTTACTGAAATTATCGAAACTCAATCTAGACCCTTTAACGTTTACCTGGATTAGCAACTTTCTAACCAATAGGGCACAATTCGTCGTTGCTAACGGGATTTCTTCTTCACCGTCATCGGTATCCTCCGGGATCCCTCAGGGCTCCGTTATCGGTCCACACTTGTTTTTAATTTTTATTAATGATTTACCGTCAGGGATATTATCACGAATACGACTGTTTGCCGATGACTGCGTAGTTTACCGTACCATCTCTGATTCTCTAGATTACTCGGCCCTTCAGGACGACCTTGACAAAATTTCGCAGTGGTGTACAACATGGCAGTTACCGATTAACATAGACAAAAGCAAAGTCCTGTCGTTCGGACGCTGCGAAACGATGGAGTACCGTGGAGTTATCGACTTGGACCAAGTGCACTGCAACGCGTCTCGTCCTACAAATATCTGGGCGCGTACCTTTCTCACGACATCTCTTGAGCCATACACATTTCCCACGTCGTTTCAACTGCTAACCGTTCCCTGGGGTTTTTACGCCGTAATTTACGTCATAGTTCTAGCGCCGTTAAGAAACTTACATATACTTCGCTTGTACGTCCAAAACTTGAATATGCTTCTCCTATATGGGACCCTTACCAAATCACCTACACAGAAGCGTCAGAAGCTGTCCAGAACAGAGCGGTAAGATACATTTGTAATAATTCCAGTCCCGAGTCCAGCATCACGAGTATGAAAGACCAGCTCTGCTTTCCTTCGCTTGAAGCACGTCGCACCATCGCTGCATTATCACTTTTTCATAGTATCTTTCATAACAATTCCATTAATTCAGACATGCTTACCAGGGCTACATTTATGTCCCAGAGGGTTGACCACCTGTACAAGGTGGGCTTGGTCCATTGTCACCATAACTACTCCCTTCATTCTTTCATTCCTCGCACAGCCATACTTTGGAATGCTCTTCCCTCGAACATAATCCTGCTTCACGATCCACAGAAGTTCAAAGCCGCCCTCACAAGCCATCTCCTAGGCTAGTATGTGCGTAATGACTCGGTCCAGTCTTCTTTCCTCCCACCTTTTGCCGTTATGCATACAGGTTGCAGTATAAACATGTAGTGTGTATACATTGTATACATGTGTGTATACAGGGTGTCCCAGAAAACAGGTCATTGAATTATAATAAAAAAAACTACACCACCTAGAGTCATGCGGTCAATGGCATTTGTTCTTACTGGGTTTTTGCGACCTCCTCATGTGAATGTCGTGTAACGTTAGTTTAATTATGTAAATTTTTGCGAGCTTAAGTCGGAAATTTGCCTAGTAAATGTCACTTTTTTACCCCACCAATGTGAAGAGCGTGTCTAATTTAGTCAAATTAATGATAATTGACAGGTATATTCAGGGGCTATCCCATCGGAAAAAATAGCCGAACATCATTCTCTACGGAGGCCGCGCAGAATAGCGCACGATGAATTTTTCAGTCAATCTTTGTCAGTCCGACGAAAGGAGGTTGGAAACCCAGCCCTCCCCGACATCGCAGAAAGAGATAAAACAAGCACGGCTTATCACGTCCGACTTTCGCTGAGATAATGCTTTCCCTCTCCCAATTTTAGGAACTGTTACTTTTTCTACTATCACTCTGTGGGCTGGCTTCGGAACCTCCTTTCGTCGCACTGCGAGCGATTGCGCTCAAAAAGTCATCGCGCGCTATGGTCCAGTGCTCCGAAAAGCATGATATTCGACTGTTTTTTCCGATGGGATAGCTCGTGAACATCACTGTGAATTATCCTGAACTTGAGTGAATTCGGCACGCTCTTCACATAATTAAACTTGGAGTACATGATATTCACATTAGGAGGTGGCAAAAACCTAATAAGAGCAAATGCTGTTGACCGCATGATTCTAGGTGGCGTAGTTTTTTTATTATAATTCAATGACACGTTTTCTGGGACACCCTGTAGATATAGATAGAGATATTGATAGATGTATAGATATATAGTGTGTATACATGTATTCATGTGTAGAGTTGTTAGATATGTGCACACATTTTTTTAAATTATCTTTTTGTTGTTATTTAATTCTTTTCAGGGTGATACATGATTATTAGCTGTGTGCATTATTTCTCGTATAACACCAAGTCGCAGTTATGTCACGCCTATGTCGTGCCCCCTGTTGTGTAATGACCCTTGTGGTCCCTCAACGTATAACCAAATTAAATAAATAGATACAGCTCCGCGAAATGGAGCTTTTTAACAGAAGCGAAGACACAGGCCGTCCTCTCCCATATACAGCTCGCGTCAAAGTTAACTTGAACGCGGCTCCGGCCTAAAAAGCGCAAAGGCAGCCACCCTGGCAGCGAATAGCAGAAAGCAACGCCTTCATAAGTGTAGCCACCCCTCTAATTTGAATGAGATAACCCAAACACCCTCCGCCATTATTTTTTCTAAGCATTAGCAGGGACCGCAGGCCGGAAATGCGTAAATTAACTGTGATGCTAGTTGTACCTGGGCTATCAGTACAATGCGCACCATTTCACGACACAGCTTCGTAGGCATACAGCGTGCATTGACTGTCCACTTGACATCCATATTTAAAACCCTCAGGTTGGGTACGTCGC
This sequence comes from Ornithodoros turicata, assembly GCF_037126465.1. NCBI lineage: Eukaryota > Metazoa > Arthropoda > Arachnida > Ixodida > Argasidae > Ornithodoros > Ornithodoros turicata. The sequence goes on along the minus strand of NC_088201.1, from coordinate 97,365,736 downwards.
GGGACAACTGTGATCATGAGCGACACCACAATGGCCGATCTGTAGATGGCAATTTTGCCCACACACGACACGCGGTATTTAACGTCCCTCGCGGTAGACGGCGTGTCAAGGTCAAGTATCACCAGGTATTTTAGTGTAAAAGTCGCGAAGAGTCAGTCTAACACCACCTTGCCTGGAAAAAAACGACGAAGTGCTCGCGCCAAGCGGACGTGTGTCTATCGAGCTACGGAATTTTTCTGCAACGATTCTTACGAAAGGCAAGCTTTGCACCTCAATCCATCACACCGAGTCACACCTCGGGCCCCTTCGCTCGGGCTTCGGGCTCGGGTCGCTACAGCAGCAATGGACGGCCAACGCTCCCAGCATACAACCTCAATAGAGCCGCCTGACAGAAGTGCTGCTCACCCTAGGCACTCTGAACCCCCCACAAAACGGCCTCGTGATGAAAATGATGAGTTCGAGAGGCAGAATCCTAATCACGAGGACCCAAACCTGGATTCTGAAGAAACAGTAGTGAACTTTGAAATCGACGACGACCCAACACCGTTCCAGGTGGTTTCATACAAGAAGAACCGTCTCACGGGCATTCCTGTGGTCTTTAAACCAAAAGACCCAGCCCAGTCGTTCTGGGATGTAGACCCCAATACAATTGCAACAGACATCATGAAAGGAACTCAGGAGAAAATCATTTCTCACAGAATTAACAAAGATGGAAGCTTGGTTATTAATGTCGCATCTGAAGCCTCAGCCACAAGCTTGCTCCAAATTGACAAAGTCGCCACTGTCGCAGTCGAAGCGTTTGTGCCATCATCATATCTTCAGACTATGGGAGAATATGTAAAGTCCCCATGCAGTACTCTGAAGAGCGACTAAAAGCTTATCTGAGCTCTTACGGTATCATAACCGTGAAGCGAGAAGTCGTATTCATCCGAGCTGACGACGGCACATCCAGCCCTCTGGAAAAAGACAGCGTGATCCTTACGTTCCAACCAGGACAACCCCTTCCAGCGGAAGTAAGGCTGGGTTTTACCAGTTATGCGGTAAATGAATACGTCACACCCCCAACCCAATGTTTCCGCTGCCAACGTTTTGGACACATTGCTCGGCACTGCAGGAATGAAGAACGGTGCAAGATCTGTTCGGGGTCGCATGATTATAAGGTATGCTCTGCGAGGCGAGAACCGAAGTGCGCAAATTGCGGTCTCGCACATACAGCAACCTACGGCGCATGCCGAATAGATAAAGCGGCTGCCGCCGCGCAGGTGCAAAGAGTGACTCTCGGTCGCTCTAACACTAGCAAATTGGCTCCACCGAACCCAGAATTCGTGAGGGCCGTCGAGCAAGAGGTTCTCCAGCCCACTACCTCGAAACCACCAAAGCAAAACTTAACGAAGAAGCAAGTATCAGCAAAGTCGAAGGGATCTAACACATATGCCAATGTAGCTGCCTCTAAATCTCACGTAAGCTTGAAACATCTCGAGGAGTCCTTCCCTGAGCCCTCCGACAGGAAGACCACTTCAGCGTACAATACCAGGTCGAAAGAGTCCTTACATCGGGCTCCTAGACAAACCGCAAAAGATAACTGTAGCAGATCGTCATCAGAAGTACTAGATATTATCGTGCCCTTGCTGTTTGCTGTCTTACGCGCAATTCTACGAGACCACCCGACCTCCGGGGATCTTCCAGAGGTACAAGCTATACTAGCAATGGAGGCAGTCCTACACCAGGATCACCTGCGTCGACGGCTGAATGAACCTCCACATGACTAAAGCAATCAAGTCTGCTACTATTTTTCAATGGAATTGTAACAGTTTACAGCAGAAAATGGGAGATTTTCGTAACTTCATTTTCCGTCATCGTTTCCCAATATTGGCCTTGAGTGAACCTAGAGTCGATGACGCCTTCAAACTGTCAGGCTACGAGGTGCACTCCTCCCGTCGACCCAATAGCCAGAGTAGAGCCATGTTGTGCGTGCGAAAGGACATACCGTGTGCCCTCATACCGGTGTCGACAAATGAAAATTTCGAATACGGCACGTGCCGCGTTCGACTCAAGAGCACCTACATTACTGTGACCAGTGCGTATGTAGCGTCGAACGTAAGGGTTACCGAGGAACAGATTAGAGGTCTACTTGCTGGCGTTCCTGCACCGGTCATTGTTTGCGGGGATATGAACGCCCACAGTGTACTGTGGGGCAGCCAGCACACTGACGCTCGTGGGCGAATATTTGAAAGTGTAGTGACTGACCTTGACCTCACTGTTCTCAACGACGGGTCATCAACGTTTTTTCGCGGCCTGCGTTGCCACAGCTGTATAGATGTCACCCTATGCTCCACTGAAATTGCTCATCGTATTGAGTGGGGCACGCATACTGACTCATTGGGGAGTGACCATATGCCTGTGCTCATTGAGCACCGTCCTTCAGGGTCACTGAAAAAACGGCGACGCGTGAATGTAACGGACTGGTCGCGTTATAAACTCCAATCAGCTCGTGACATCGCCCGCGCAGCTACAGATACAGCTGAAGATTTTGCAGCTGCGGTGAAAAAAACCGCGGAATCTGCATCGAAAGCTATCACGGTGCCCAATACCTACACACGCGTCGATGCAGAATACGAAAGGCTTCGTGCGATTCGACGCAGAGCGGAAAGGAGATTCCGACGATCTGGAAACCCAGACGACTATCGGGAATCATGCCGGCTACAGCGTATAATACGGCGTCACCTACAAAGATTATCTCGGCAACAGTGGCGGTCTTTCTGTTCCACACTTTCGCCATTCACACCCATGACGCGTGTATGGCAGGTAGACCGGTCGCTTGGGGCAGCAAACTCGCAATCTTACCCTTTCCGGGCTCTGGCTATTCATCACGATACTGATGAGAGGTCTACCGCAAATGAATTTTGCAAACTGTTTACTAGGCCATCTTTATCATCCACGACAACTGCATATCATGTATCAGTGGGAAATGCCAAACGGAGTACTGTGCTGACCGATAACGCGCGATGTGCGGCCTTGGATGCTGATTTCAGCCTAGCAGAACTTGACGCCGCTTCAAGTTCAAGAAGATGTAAATCGTCGCCAGGTCCCGACGGCGTTACCTACAAGCATATAGGTAGCCTACACATCAACGCTCAGAAGACTTTATTATGTCTAATCAATAAGAGCTGGAATGAGGGCAAACTTCCTGCGATATGGAAAATATCCAGAGTAGTGCCCTTGCTGAAACCGGGGAAATCTCCCAGGGATATGGCATCCTTCAGGCCAATTAGCTTGTCGAGCTGCGTGTGTAAGGTAATGGAAAAGATGGTGCTAAGTCGAGTGGAATGGGTCATCGAGACACAAAAGCTGCTTCCAGAATGCATGTCTGGCTTCCGAAAGGGCAGGTGCACTATGGACAGCGTACTAGACCTGGTGACCTTCGTAGAACATGAACGCGCGCAAGGTCGCACGACAGCGGCGGCATTTTTAGACATCAAAAGGGCGTACGACACGGTCAGTTACAGCCACGTCCTATATGATCTGTATAGCCTAGGAATACAAGGTCGGTCTCTACGGTGGATCGCAGACTACCTTGCAGGAAGGTCAGTGTATGTGCCAACCGAAGACGGGAATAGACGGGAATAGTGACAGTCATGGCCTATCAAGCGGGGTGCCACAGGGCGGCGTGTTGAGTCCCCTGCTGTTCAACGTGGTCATGGCGAACCTACCGCAACGGTTGCCGAAGAACGTGCACATTAGTATGTACGCCGACGACATCTGTATATGGTGCTCTGGTGTGCAGATGCCCGCATTGCGGCAGCGTCTTCAAAATGCCTTAGATTGTACGGCCTCCTTCTTAACGGAGAGGGGCATGGACATATCAGTCGAGAAAACTGTATTTCTTCCATTCAGTCGAAAGAAAATGAAGACTTTTCAATTGAAGCTTGACGACCAGCCAGTAAGGAGAGTGTCTCATCACCGGTTTTTGGGAGTAATAATCGACTCGCAGCTCTCGTGGGCTGCGCACATTAAACACCTCAGGGAAAGAACTGACGCACGCATCAACATCCTACGGCGCATCAGCGGCTCCCGCTGGGGAATGTCGACAGCGTCTCTTCTCGCCGTACATAAGGCACTTATTCGGCAGATGATGGCCTACCATTTGCCCGTACTGCATGGAATAAGCGACACGTCAGAGAGGACACTCCAAAGCGTACTATCGAAAAGCTTAAAAGTCTGCCTCGGTGTACCTTGTGCAACGTCAAATGTCCTAACTACAGTAGAAGCCAGAGAACTTCCATCAGATGTACTAAGGACGCAGGAAACAGTGCGGCACTACGTTCGTCTATGCACGCAGCATCACAAACACCCCCTTGCAAGGAAGGTGGCACGTCGAAATTCGCAATTCATCAACGTGATAGCTCCATATCGCAGTGCTTTACCAAAAGCACAGTTGACATTAACGGCGGTCGATCCTCCGTGGACACTGCAACTTCCTCGTATCGCGCTGACTGTTCCTGGCGTATATCACCAAAAAGCTTCACTACCATCCCCAGTGTTGAAACAGTACTGTCTGTCTCTGATGGAGAGCCATCGTGCTAGGACCGCAATTTTCACAGACGGGTCGACGTCAACGTCTGGGTCTTCATCAGCGTTTGTTGTACCACAGCATAGTAGAGAAGGAATGGCAAGGCTTTCCCACAGAACATCGTCGACAGCTGCGGAATTGGTAGCCATGCAGCTTGCAATGCAGTATGTGGCCGCACGCCAGGAGCCTGCGCAATAGGTAATATATTGCGACTCAAAGGCCGGCCTCCAAGCCATAACATCATTCTTGGGAAGTGGCTGTATGGCGCCAATAGTACGGGACATTCTCATCGCATACAAGAAAGCAGTAGACACTGGCCACGACATACTGCTTCAGTGGATTCCTGGACATGTTGGCATACGCGGTAATGAAGCTGCAGATGAGATGGCGGACATAGCGCACCTATCGTCAACGGAACACACGGTGATATATTCCACGTCAGATGTGAAGCACATGTTAAAATTGCTGACAGAAGACATTTGCAGAAGGCAATGGTTACAAGTCGACAGGCGGTCATCCTTGCTTCATCAGATTGACCCGGATCTGAAATTCCGTGTTCCGTCCAGCATACCGCGACCTATACAAACACTCTTGCATCGGTTTCGCCTTAACGTTCCGTACGGTCAACAGTTTCTCCATAAAGTCGGCAGGGCTAGTTCAGCAAACTGTCCAGTGTGTGCATCTGTGGAAAACACGGAACACATCGTTATGCACTGCACAAGATATGCATCCCAAAGGGCTACATTGAAGTTTGCTCTAGACCGCATGGACATTAGAACCTTCGATATAGTCAAGGTGCTGGGTGTATGGGAACCCGGGAAGAGAGATGCGGCATTGTCAGCGCTTGTCAAATTCATAGTGAGCAGTGAGATGGAATCTGTATTTTAGGACCGCATGCTAGGCATGTGTCGTCGAGTTCCCCGTTGCAGTTTTGTTTCTTGCACTTCAGCTCACTTGTAGGGGATGTAGCTACGCATATGCACGTACAGTTCGGTGATTGGGAGGGGTGATGTGTTTCTATTTTTAGCTTTTCACCTTTTCTTTTCTTTCTCCTTTTCTCCTTTTCTTTCTCCTTGTGGGAGTAGCAGAATTCGTCAGTGACGAATTCAATATCTTCCGGTTTTTTTTCTATAATCAAACTCAAACTCACCACCTTGCCAGCTTCCTCGTCGTTCTGACTGTCAACTTCATCGTCTGTAGGGCGGCAACCGCATGGAGCAACTTTTGCCAACTGAATCTGGCCAACGGACGCCAACTCAGCGTGAACGGAACGGTATCGAAGGTATGCAACCGCATGGAGCAGAATGTCCATGTTGAGGTTGTCATCAGAGGTGGGGAGTAATGCATTACAAAGTAATGCATTACTTTTGAGTAATGAGTACTGGTAATCAATTACACTTCGCCAGCAAGTAATGAGTAACGGTAATGCATTACATTCCATGCATTACTCATTACTTTTGTTGAATGTTCATTGAGCCACGTGAAGATTGGGAACCAACCAGGTTTTCTTCAACCCGCCTTTAACAATGAGCACAGGGCAACAAGGAAAGAGAAAGGCGCAGCCTGGGGAATTCTGCAAGGGTTCAACAGTCGGCGGCGTGTGTCACAAGTGTCTACGTGATGATATCACCGATTTTCTCCTGTGTGCATTTGGAGTAAAGGATAATCAGTGAAATAGAAACATAGCCTCTATGAAGGTATCACGTAACATTTGCTGTAGTGATTCACTGTTTTGGTATGGTACGGTGTTAGTTTCTCTTGTTCTGTCAGAGGTAGTTTTTCTGCCAATTTTTCTGTAGGCTGGGCTTCATCCGCCGGCTCCATAATGCTAGAAAAGGCATCTGCAATAAATCTTATCTATAGTTTTTGCCTATAAGACTTGTTTCTGCGGGGATTTACTGGCACCAATTTGGGGATACTCGGGTGGCTATTGCTGTTAGCAAAAAAAAAAAAAAAAACAAGGGAAAAACTTATGCATAGCATCTTTGAGGCTTATACCCTAAAACGTAAATGTAATGCCACAGTAATGCCATTACTTTGTTAAAGTAATGACATTACTAATGCATTACTAATATCCAAAAAGTAATGAGTAATGTAATGCATTAGTTTGTTATGCAAGTAATGAGTAATGGTAATGCATTACAAAATAAAAGTAATTTCCCCACCTCTGGTTGTCATGGTGAGGCGTCGGCCTAGCGTTTACCACCGCTTGTTGCACGCGGGGTGGCAATGCTTATTGTAGTAAACTGCTCTACGCACTGTTTAGTAACATATATAATATTTTAGCGGTTCTTGAAAAAGTACTGTGCTAATAACATCTAGAAATCGGGTGTTTACAAGAAATTTTGAGATACGAAGAGAATGTTGGCTTATGAGTGTTTCTAGCAATGCTCACTAAAGGAATATCAGACTGCATTTTTGTTACCGTTATCTCCTCACACATTTCCGATTTGCCATGTGCCACAAATAATATTTGGATGTTTCATTTAGACACCTTCGCCTTGCACACACCTTGCCACCTCCTGCCAAAGCATATATTTTAAGTTGATGTCCTTAGACTGAAGAAGTTTGACGTTCCAAAGGGGTGGCCTCCTTGAAACCTCCGATATTAATATATCCACGTCGAAGTCCGCGCGACGAGCCATCTGCGTGTCCTTCTAGGCGGCAGGGCGAAGAGGGCAAAGCCCGCAAGGAAAAAAAAAGAAAAAAAAAAGCGGTCACGGGCATGGTCACAGGTGACTTTGTCACGTGCTTCTGGCATTTCCTGTGAAGCGTGTTTTCATTGGCACACACGGTTCCGTCGGGTGGTGTCACTTCCTCTCCTCAGACTAAATATCTATCCTTCGCAGAAACCGGCTCATCGGTCCGTCGTCTATTGTTCGCTTAGTAGGTCACCGTTGCTTTCAAGTTCTGCTGCGATTCAGTTGACAAAAGTGCTCCATGCGGTTGCTGCCTAGCCCAGCATGATATGGTATTGCCAAGCTGGAAATACAAAATATTGACAGGGGTTATGCGTCGATAGCATCAAAGTGTCACTGATGAAGAGAAGTAATATTCGGGTCCGCTTGCAACTGGAGACAGCTAAATGTTTAAAGAATAATATACAACCAGATACGTGTTGAATACGGACGTGTATGAGCTTTTAACAAGCTCGGATGCGGGCACACATGCGCTCGGCCCACCGTCTTCCAGCTTGTTTTGTCCTTGATCACATGTTCACCGACATAGCTGCGACCACGTTGGAGAAGAACTCCCAGCAGCTGGCTCATTTTCGTGTTAGCTTAGTGTCGCGAGTGGTTATCCTCACCCGTGCTGCAGACCATCGAATGTTTCTTACCACGGGAGACCGTTTTCGGTACCGATTCCAGGTACAGAGAGGGTGTGTTAGGGAGGGCCAGTAAAGAGGGCAGAGAGCATGACGTTTTCTGTCTTGCTTTTTGTTTGCATGACAGGCGAGAGTTGCGGTTTGTGCACGTGTACTCCCAGTCGCGTTTCGCGGCCTTGACATGTTGTAAAAGTGTTGGTTATTACTGTCGTGATATTAACAAAATGAAAGATCTACTGAATAGGCTGGCGGAATGTCAAACAGAATTGCAGTATGGCATATGTCCAGATCGAACTGTCTAACTGTAAGAGGACTTCCTACAAAAGGCTGCTCCTATCAGGGAATAATAATTGTATAATTGGGGGTTTACGTCGCGAGACAACTGAGATCATGAGCGACGCCACAGCGGTCGGTCTGTGGATTACTTTTGCCCACCTGAGGGCTCTTTAACGTGCGGTGAAAGCTCATCACACGGCACCCCGTTTCTAAGTAAGTTGTACCCTGCCACCAAGTTACTGGCGTCCTCAGCCGGGTTCGAACCCGCGATCAGAAGGCGAACACGCTACAGACTGGGCCACCGAGGCCGGTCATATCAGGGAAAACAAAATAAGAAAACTGGGTCTCTGTCTTTTCGATCAAACTTACTAAAAAGATATACACAAAGACGAGAGAGCACTGAATCTCACAGGGCCGTAGTGGATCAAAGGCTACCGAAATGAAACTGACCTACCATGTCCATGGTCCATTAATTTGATGTAACTTCAACTTTCCTAATAAACTTTGGCAACAACTGGTTTTCTGTAATGTCATGTGTATTCCGCTGCAGTGATTTGACCAGACTCAGACTTGTGCCCGTTACCAAAAAAATAGGAACTAAATACCGTTACTCGTTACCAACATACAAAAGTAACGAGTTCTCGTTACTCACACGTAACGAGTTACTTTTTCGTTACAGCCGCATAGTTAAAGGAGCCAACAAACATGCCGTCACTTGCCTTCAACTCATTATTAATGAGAAATTGCACTTCACAAGAAGCTGATACTCGAAATTTACATCTGATCTTCTGATCTGATCTTCGTTCTCTTTGGTGTGATGACGTCTGCTGCCGAAGTGGGGGTGATCGGAGGTTATGGAAACACAAGAAAAGACACCGGTTTTCGTGTCACCGATCACCAACGGTTCCCAAAAACAGACGATGGGCTGCGTCATATTTTAGGGCTCTCAGAAGCTTAGCAAAGACAAGAAAAGGCTAGAAGTCGAAACGCGTTTTTTGTAGCCATAGCACAATTGGTACCCATCCTTGGGAAGGAGTGATGGTCGGAGATCACGGAAACAAGAGAAAAGACAAGGGCCTTTGTTTAAGACGATTCAGCACGTCAACATCACATCCAACGAGGGACTGCAATAATACTTTGAGTCACACGTGGTCGTGGTCACGCAGGTCCACTCATTGCACCACACGGAGTGCCGAAATGTGCTCTCCCGCGCTGTAGAAAAGGAACGAGTAACATCAGTAACGAGTTACCAATTTTTGTAACTGATTCCGTTACTATTACCGTTTTTTTTAAAGTAACTGAATCGTTACTTCGTTACCAAAAAAAGTAACCGTTACCAAGTAACGAGTTACTTGTAACGAGTTAGGCACAACTCTGACCAGACTACCCTACACCCCTAAATGTTTGGAGATATCCCCTCACTTTTCCCCCAGTTTACATGCCATGCAGAATGACAGCTGGGCGATTCCACGCGAAATGATCCAGCGGACCTGCTCGGCCCTCACAAAGCTATCGCAAATTTTTACGAAAATTTTTTCAGCAGTCCCTAATAGTGCAAAACGACACACCACGAAACATTTCTTCCCAAATCTCAATGTGGCGGGTGCTAGAAGGGAAGATTCTTCATAAATCAAGGAATTCATAAATCGTGGTTTGGAAGGGGCTAATGAGCGCTCGAACGGTAGGCAATGCTCGTGACGTGGAATTAAGACGGGGTCCCATAGCCTCGATTTGAGCAGCAGCAGCAGAGCAACAGCAGCAGAGCTGCAGCGACACCAGCGGTCCCATATAGCACTGGGTGAGAGCAGCTGCAGCGCTGCCTAGCTGCAGAAATTCCCTGCTGCTCCCGTATCCGAATTTTTGGTTGCTATGCTGCCCTGTTACTCTGCAGCCTGGGCAGCCAGTCTCGCAAGCCAATCAGGATGTTCGTTGGTGTTGTTTTCATTCGACGGTATTTAGGGTTAGCAGAGCGGTGACGGCTGAAGGTTTGTGTCTGGTTGTTTTGTGATTTGTTCCTGAAGAACTTAACACGCTTGGGATTACCAGTGGTTTGGAATGAGTGTTCAACCATCGGTACCGCATGAAGTGCGCTTTCGGGACATAATTCAGTTCATTTATTTTACTATTTGCAGCTAATAAAGTGTTCGACAAAACGTGCGTGAAACATATGTTGTGCCAGAGTTGCAGATAACATGTTCGCTTGTTTTCTGGTAAGTACTCGTACTTTATAACCCGTGACCTGATAACGTACAGGCAAATTACTTCCACGTCCATCTTGCATGAAAACCATACCAACCGCATTTCCTGTGGGGATCGACGACTTGCGAGCTAGGTTGTTGTAAATGAAACTGACCCTTGAAAAGGGTTCGATAGAGATAGACAATGTTCAGGCTACAAAAAGATTCGGTAGAAATAAACAATGAACTCGTTACCTTATGAAAACAGGCAGAAGCTAGTGATGACTAGCAGAAGACCCAGGCAAAAATCTGGAGTGGGACCACTTCAAAGTGGTTTATTGGACAGGTCCCACTTTGAGTGTGGGACCACTTGGTGACTGCGACCAGTTGAAAGTGGAACCAGCTTCACGATGGTCCCACTTGAGATGGAACCAGTGGAATTGGTCCAGTGGTCCCTTCTGCTAAGTGGTCCGGGATCCTGCCACTTAGCAGCTGGGACCACTGCATGCATGATCGAAAATAATGCGTAGAAATGCACATATTGCGCAAGTAATTGCCGTTTATTCTGCTAAAAGCATACACTGAGCAGAAAGAAATAGTCAATATATCTCTACATGTACATACCACGTAGTATAAGTCTGATCACTCACTGTGTCTAGACAAAGCATATGCCTGACTGTGCGATGCACTCACGGAACACAGGGAGCTTTCGTTCGTTGGCCACCTCACATCTTGTATTTTCTTAGAGAAGATGACAAGACACTCCTGTTTCCCATGCAGGTCGCGACATACACCCCATTCCTTTTCACCGTACATTCGGAATCTTCTTATCCTGTTTCTCTTCAAGTTCCTCCGAAGTTTCTTAAATGAAACATCTAATTAATAGTAATCAAAACACCACGGTCATCACTCATACCTGCAAACATTCGCGACGTGCAGTCCGATTAGCGTTTCACAGTGCGTTCTTGCCCCTACGCCGTTTACGTTTTCGTGGCGTCAAAACTCTTCCGGGAAATCGACAATGTGTTGCACAGGAACCATTGTCATCGCATTGTCTCACAAAGCGCAGTGAAACACACGTAAATACTGCACAGGAGATGCACTATCCTTGCGACGGCTAACGGCTACTGAAGACAAAACCAACTTGCTACGACGCCTCCAGCTGCCACCTGCCACTCTCGCCTCTCGCCCTCTCCTCTCCCTTTCGGCTCTCGCCGTTTGAAGTTGAAAGGGACTCTGACCAGAAACTGTGGGAGCTCTTTCGTACTTGCAGTCGATAAAGTACCCAACAAGGACTCTCCATGCGAAAATTCACGCATTAAAACCCCACGGTTTCTCTAAACTCGAATTTTAAACATTCGACTTCATCCGAGTACAGCACGCATAGCGTCAAACCGAGAAAACATACGTTGATATAGAATATCCACCCCGGCCCACCATCAAGATGACGTCAACACGGGGGCCACTCGCAACACCCACAATTCGCTCAAACGCGTCACATGGTCACGCAATACCTGTCAATTTCCTTCATGAAATGGCATTTCTATGTTAATATGTTTTTGTTACAGAGCCTCAAAAAGAAAAATATACCCTGCATTTATCACCTGCAACAGTTTCTACGATTTTCTTTTCAATCTGTACAAGGCGTTAAATATATGCTTCCGTATCCCGTCAGCTGTAATGGATGCCGTATGCCGAGCTTGCGAACTGCGAACTTGTGTGACTCCCGGTTCATCCTCTTTGTTCGGGTCATTGGGTTGATGTTGGAGTTGGTCGCCATATTCTGAACGTTTCACCTATCGTTGCGGTGTACTGTTCTTGGTCTGCTGCGAAGCGACGAACCGCAACGGCAGTCACTCGCCTCAGCGAAATTCTGTCTGCTGCATCTCAAAGGAGCATGGGGACCTGATGATGCCTTCAACTAAAGAAACCAAGTGTGTTCTCGTGTGGTCCTGACGGAAAAGTAGTTTCAACAAGGTTAGCAGATTTATTTTTCAGTTCCAAGTCTACGTACTGAAAACCATGCAAGTGAAGTCGATCATTCTCGTAGCTGTTGTGTAACGCGTATGCTTTCTTACGTATCCCACAGAACCCTCCACTTTTTCAACCAAGTTATCTTTATGAGATCCTTCTGATGGCTTCTTACTAGGCTATGCCGCCCCGAAGCATTGAGATGATGAAGCGTCGTGGTAGCTGCAGCTCCGCTTTCGAAAGATGAAACAGTCTTTCCTCGCTGAGCTTACTGGCTTTGTATAGAGTCTGGCAAATCCGACAGACTTGGACTGCCTTTTTCAAGAAAGTTTAAAATGTAAGTATGTGTATATTGGTTTCACATATCCACCACATATTGAGCGTGTGTATGATTGTACATTATATGCTACAGCATATCAGCGTACATTATTATTCAACACCTAGTGTGGAAAGCTCGACATCAGTCACACAATGCCAACAGTTGCCTTTTCTTCAATTGTTTATTTTTATCATATCATGTTTTTGTCTATATCTCAATTTACCAACCAACAAAGTATATTATTTTAGTATAATCGTCTGATATTTAACAAGTCACAGTTTTACCATGGTTTTGGCACACTATAGCACGAGTTGCTTATGCACCATTAAATTGAATCATCATCATCTTCAACTGCCATTATTCAATTTAAGTGCCAGGTGGATATAATGATATCGCGAGATATATTTTTTGCTGTCATCCTGGAATTGCTCATATCAGAAGAATAGTTACCGTGAAGTTTGTTTTCGTTTTCGGAAACATTAAGATGACTAAAAGCAAACACTTTTCTATCAGAGGATCCCTTATGCACCAGCATTTCAATTCCAATCTGTATTACAAGAATGACAGACCACTCAACAGAGATGACCATCTGAAAGTGAAAGAGCTGGAACGAAGATACGTTAATCTGTGTGAAAGGTGCTTAGTACGAGTGTGAGTCGAGGACATAGGTCTCAAGCTAATTCCTGTCTTCAGAAGAGTTGACAACTATGTTCCTTCTATCTATTAACCAGCCCCACTTTTTAGGGTTCCCTGTAAATTAATGGAGCACATCATGTACTACCACGTTGTCAGTAGTAGTTACTGGACACAGACTGTCCGCAACGCTACAAGGCTTCTGGACACGTTTAATTAGCAATTAGAGCTAATTGGGACCCCCCACATTAATCAGGACCCTCCAGGGAGTCATCACACTAATTGGGGGGCATCTAGGACGTGTCCAGACCACCCTGTGCGTTGCGGACAATCTGTGCCCATAAAAATAAAAAAATAGGTAGAAAATAAAATAAAAAGATGGAAATAGAGTGGAGAGAAACAATTTATTCGAAAATCAACGATGCCGCGGCGAAGAACCCGCTCCGCAACACCCGAGTGACCAGCGCCCGCCATGTTGCTTGTTGACGACTGGTAGTTGCAGAGATCGACGACAGGTGGCCACTTAGTTGCAAGGCATCACACCAGATGGCGCCACCATCATAGCTCTGGACGAGAACGACAGAGGAGAAGATACTAGCGGCAGGTAAAAATGGCAGCACTGCTGAACAAGTCTAGGCATGCGAGAGAAAAGGTCTAACCGCTACTGCTAAACAGAAAACAGTACACATCGGGGAAAAAGGCTTACGGGGGGACGATCGCTTAGGCCTAACCACAACACTACGCAGCTAACACAAGGCGGGAACCACACATCGCTAAACATGCGAGAAAAGGCTTGCTCACCGCAAAACAAGTCTAAACATGCGAGAAAAGGAGCTCGCTTGGGCATAACCTCAACACTACGCAGCTAACACAAGGCGGGAACCACACATCTCTAAACATGCGTCAACAGGCTTGGACACCGCAAAACAAGTCTAAACATGCGAGAAAAGGCTTAGCACGAGCGCGGTCACCGCTAAACACGGCAAACATACGAGAAAAGGAGCGCGTCAAATCACTCACCTTTTCCCCCCGCGGCAACTTCCAGGCAGAAACTGAGTGAGCGCGGAGAACATATGTCTGCTCTCTACGAGAGGCAGCCAGAAACTGAGCGAGCGCGCGGAGCGCACGTCCGTCTTCCGCGACGGTCCGAGAGAAACTGAGAGAGGCGACGCGCGCGCGCGCCCTCTGCTCCACCCGTCCGCGCATGCGCGCGCGCTGCTAGCTCCCTCTGCGCCGGCCGCGGGTGTTTTCGGTTTCGGCTCTCTGCTGTGCGCGCGCGCGCGCTCCTAGCGGCGACGGGTGGCTTTTCAGTTTCGCTTTCATTCTCCGTTCTTTGCGCGCGCGCGTTTATCTCTATAAAGGCAGCGCGCACCGCGCTCGCGTCATCATTCTGACCGATACGTGGAAAACGCCATGTGTGGTTTATTCTCCTGCGTTTCTCGTCGTCGCAAGGAAAAGACAAAAAACGAAGAACTTCGCGAATTTATACGCGGCATCGTGGAGGGAGCCTTTCAAGTCCACCGTCTGGAATGGTTGCAAGCACGTCAAGAAATGTGTCAGGACAAGATGAAGACGCTCGACCGCATCTTAGCGGCGGACAGACTGGCGAAAAAGAAGTCCAACTTTAGCCTGGACAATCTGTATTGGGAACGCAGTTCCGATGTAGAGGACAACGACGAGGATGTGTAAATAAAAGCGATGCATTTCTCTTCGAGTCTCAGTCTCTTCTTTCTCTTCGTGAAACGTGTACGCACGCAACATGTCTTCCCCCGAACCTTTTCGTTTTCGTCATCCTTTTCGCTGTATCTTAAGCGGTCCCTCCATGTGCGGCAAATCTACGTTCGTTGCTAACGTGCTGAGGAACCTGAACGACGTGGTGGACAAGCCTCCGTCACAAATATTCTACGTGCAGAAATATGCTTCGCCGAGCATGCAGGACGAATTCGGGGACTCCGTAAAATTTACCAAGGAGCTACCGCGAGAGTGGGACACGTCGCGCGCTACGCTGATCGTCGTCGACGATCACATGACCGACGCCGGTTCCTTGAAGGAGGTGACCGATCTTTTCATTCGGGGTTCTCACCACGCCAACGCGTCGATCTTCTTACTCGTTCAAAACATCTTTTTCGACAGTAGCCATTTTAGAACAATATCCTACAACGCCAGTTACGTCGTCCTGTGGCGCACCGTGCGCAGCGTGCACCAGATGGAACATTTCGGCCAACAGCTATTTGGCAGAAAAAGATTGGAGTATTTTCTGGACGCATATAAACAAGCGATGTCGTCGCCCCACGCATATTTACTCGTGGATCTTCACAACTATACGCACGAGGATCACAGGTTGCGTAGCAATATCTTTCCGGGAGAACGTCAATATATCTACGCTCCGAAATGAATCTCCGCCCTCACCTCACTTTACTCGAAGTACTCTCCACTCTACCCCCTCCACGCCGCCGCGACGTCTTGAGACGTTCGTCCTCGTCCGACATGAAACACCTCTCCGAAATTTGCCTCAATGTATTGAACGGAAAGGTGGCTCTAGCTCCAGATACGTTCGCGCGTTTGAAGAAGCACAAACGCTTTTTACGACGGCTCGCCTACAAAAAGATTCACAAG
Organism: Ornithodoros turicata; assembly: GCF_037126465.1. Lineage (NCBI taxonomy): Eukaryota > Metazoa > Arthropoda > Arachnida > Ixodida > Argasidae > Ornithodoros > Ornithodoros turicata. The sequence continues at coordinate 97,349,849 of NC_088201.1, read as the reverse complement.
AATCCGCAACGTTTGAAGCGCTATCTGTCTCAGCAGCGAGGACAGGGCGTTCTTTCGTCGGTGGTTCCTCTCCTGCTTTCCGCCGTGTTGAACCTTTTCGCCAATGGCCAAGAGAATTGAAGTGACCACCTCCTCCTCCTCCATCGGAAACATTCTTTCCTCGAAGGAGAGTGACGACGTCAAAGTGAAACTCATACTGCAAGCACTGTATCGCATACTCAAGCAGTACGGATTTGACCCCTACGACAATAAAAACAAGGCGTCCGACGCTACAAATGACTTTGACTATTCGCTCCTCTCTCCAGAGGTGGACGAAGAGGAAGCGGAAAGGGTCGTCTCGGAATTAAAGAAGGTTCTTTCCTGGGATCGCGAGGGTTGTGTCTCCGTGTCGGGCAAGCCCATCAGACACTCCTCCGTTTACGAACTCGTCAATTATTTGTTGCAACGTAAGACGGGAAAGAAACCTTCCTGGTTCCCCAAAGTCTCGAAACTATTGCGTCTGATTTCTCTACCCAAATCTCGCGAGCCTCAACAGCAGCAGCAACAGCAGGCCTCCATTGCGTGGACGACTTATGGAGGGATATGAGAAACCAGAGGGTGGTTTGGGGGGTGTGGAACGTTATAGAAAAGCGCATCACTTGAGCAAAAAGAAGGCTCTCGCCATTCTCAGAAAGCTGGATGCCTACACGCTCCACCATCCGGTCAGAAGAAAGTTTAATAGGAGACGCATCATCGCGCTCAAGATCAACGACGTGTGGCAAATGGACCTCGCCGATTTTTCAAAATACAAGAGATTCAACGGTGGCTACCGCTACATTCTCGTGGCAATCGATTCCCTCTCCCGCTTTCTGCGCACCCTCCCACTAAAGACGAAGCGCCCCGCCGAAATGAAAAGGGCCATGATAAGACTTTTTCGGGGAGGTAACGTACCTACACGCATCTTTTGCGACAGAGAATTCTACAACAAGACCGTCAAGGAGTTATCTCTCACGAAAGAAGGTACACATGTATTCTACCTTCTCTCCAGTAATCAAAGCATCGCAGGGAGAGCGCGTCATACGCACTTTACGCGACAGAATATTCCGTTATTTTAGAGTAACGGGAAAATACCACTTCGTTTCCGCGATTCCCAAGATCGTGCGCGACTACAACACCACCAAACACAGGACTTTGGGCATCAGCCCGTCCGAAGTCACGCCCGAAAACGAATTGGAGCTGTTCAATAAGATAAATGGGAAGCCCGTCGTACCCTCCGTGAAAAAGAAGCTCAAACTGGGGGATAAAGTGAGGGTCCTACTTCACAGAAAAGGTTTTCATAAGAGCTCGGAAGGGAGTTGGTCGCCTCAGATTTTCACCGTCTCCCGCCTGAGAGACACCTCTCCTCCCGTCGTACACCTGGAAGATTACCGGGGTAAGGAAGTGGACGGATCTTTCTACCCGGAGGAGGTACTCGTCGTAAGCCGAGACGCCAATCAGCCTTGGCCAGTAACGAAAGTGCTGAGAAAGAAGCAACTGAACGGTCAGAGCTTCTCCTTGGTTCGCTGGTTCGGTTACGACAAAGAACACGACAGTTGGGTTCCGAGCACCGACGTGGTCAAGATTGGGAAATGATGTCAGACATCTACGTCCACCTGCTCTCGAATGCCAGCATGGATAAGTTTCCCTCGAATAAACTCAACGCCTTCACGGTAGCTTTCGATAGTCCGCTTCAGCTCTCGAATCGGTATAAAGTCGGTCTGATGGATCTCAGCATAAGTAACGATTTTTTAAATATCGGCTACGAAAGGCAAGATGCGAAAATCGAGGTTTCTTTCGAGGACACGGTGGAAGCCGGCAGAACTTTTCGTGTCACCTCGGATCTCGAGAGGGATTTGGGAAAAGCCCTTTCGGAATTCAACGTTTCTTTCGCGTACAATAAATCGCGATACGACTTCGTCTTACCTGTGGACGTGAAAGCCGTGGAATTGGACCCTCGGCTCGCACAGGCGCTCGACGCCTCGCTAGCGTCCCGCGAAGCAGGTCGTGGGGTGAAACCCCCCAAATTGAGCGAACGCGAAGCCACCTCCATCTTATTGGAGCACGCCGCACCCGTCGCTTTCGGCGACGTCACTCTGAATTCGAAAACCACGTCCCTACGGAACACACTCAACAAGTATTTCCAGATGCACAAGCTGGACGCCTCGCTCGAATTCGCGGATAACGTCTACTCTCTGAAAACGCCGAAAGGGTTGCACATACCGGAACCCTTTGTCAAGCTGCTACATCTCACACCCGTCGAGGGACACGAAGAAACGCTACGCGTCTCTCTCCCCGTAGCGCGCCAATTTTCTTTCACGATCAAGACGAAAATTCCTCGATCTTTGCAAGTACATGTGCCTCCCGGCTATTATGCGACGCCGCAAGCACTTCTAAATGCGATTAACCAGCGCGTAGGCGAACGGGCACGCTTCAGCTTCGACGGAATCGAACAGAAATGTAAAATTTGGCTTTCCGAGGGCACCTCCACCCTAAGACTTTCCGAGTACCTGGCCGTGCTTTTGGGCTTCGAATCGCGTACCGTGTTCACGGGGGAGGAGGAGGATGCCACGAGCTCCGTCGAGGTACTCCTGGAACCCCCGTTTCACAACATAATCGTCTACACGGATATCGTGGAACCCACGTACGTGGGGAGTGGGAAAAAACCGATATTAAAAATACTACCCTTTTATTACGAGAAAGACAAGCACGTCATCACCTACACGTTAGATAACATCCAGTATTTTAACTTGTCTCAATTCGAAATTCCCTCAGTGACGATCGTTCTCGCGGACGAAACGGGAAGACGTTTGCCGTTGCGGTCCAAAGGCAGAACCAATCTAACGTTGCATTTCAAATATGTACCGTAATTCACCCAAAATAATCCCCGTGTACACGGGACCCCTTTTCCAACAAGGGGGCGGTGTGTTGAGCAACATATCCAAGTTTATCGTTCCCATCTGGCAGCAAATAAAACCGATCGCCAAGAGAACGTTGAAGCGCTTGGCTCGGAATTTGGCCGATGGCGAAGGAATATCACGCGCAGTAAAAAAGACAGCCATAGCAACAGGGAGAGACGTGCTGGATTCCATGGAGGGCTCTGGAAACAACAATGGGAAGAAACGCCGCAAATGACAACAAAAGGCGCCGACACACGACGCACCTGCAGATATCTTTGGTACGCCGTGAAGGTCACACATCCGCTGCGCGCGCTCCGTCATGACGTCAACGAAAGGAAAAATACAGACGCCGATCTGTCTAACGAGTGATGTGATGATATTCGAACCCCCTTCCATTCAATACGGCGTGGAAGATACTTCGTATCAACTTTTTTATCCGGTCAACGGAGTAAATAATTCCGTGATCGAGTTTTGTATTCAAAATTTGCAAAGGGCACACTTGGATCTCTACGGCAGTTTCGTGTCTTTGACCGTGCGCATTGTTCGCGACGACGGGGAAGAAATGGACGAGAAAGATGTCGTTTTCCCAATAAACCACCTGTTGAGCGGCATGTTTAAGACGGTCACCGTTTATGCGAACAACAAGCTCGTCAGTTCCAATGAGTTGTACGCCTACAGGAGTATTTTGGACGTGGTGCTTCATTCCACGCCCATGGCTCAAGAAACAGTGCACGCGGCTAGACTTTATGTCGAGGACGACGAACATTTAACGGACGATTACGACGTCTCGTCTCGCGGTACGAAATAACGTTACGAAGCGACGAAGGGTGGAAAATACTTTAACCTGGTCGGTCAGATCAATACCGACCTGTTTCAACAGCCGCGCCTGATGGTACCTGCCGTCGAAATTCGCGTCGTTTTCCTATTAAACAACGACGAATTTAAACTCGTATCGGTCCCCAAAGACAAGAAAACGTACAATTACGAGGTGGACATTAAAGAAATGACGTTACACTTGAAAAAGGTGACGCTGGCACCTTCCCTGTTTTTGAAATACGAGCGTCGGCTTCAGACCACGCCGGCCATCTACGTGTTACGCGGATTGGAAACCAAGGTGCGGAGCTTGAGTGCCGGGAGCTTGGACGCTCACTTTGAAAACGTTTACCCCGAAAGGGTACCTTCCAAATTATGCGTCGCCCTGCTCGCCACGTCCGACTTTCTCGGCGACATCCAATCGAACCCCTACAAATTCCGTCATTACGACCTGTCTCATTCGATGCTCTCCGTGGACGGCCAGCAAGTGCGAGCCGAGTACGACTTTCAGAACGACCTCGTCAAAATTCCCTACTTTAACTTCTTGCAAGAACTGGGAGAGAAACATTTCAAGTATAGCTATGGATACACAACTTTTCAAGCTGTAGCGTTTCGACATGCGCGTGGCTACGTAGATACAAAAAAGCCCGCAGTAAGGCGAAAAGGGTGATTGAATACACTTGTCGTTATACTCGTCCACTACAGGTAAAGTCCTTCGAAGGTTTGCTTCAATGGGGGGAAGTCCGTAGCTGTCGAAAAACACGGTAGACCCGTCGTAGTTTTTCAGGTAGAGCACCCAGTGCTGCCCGCGTCTTCTTCGCTCTTCCGTATTGATGATTAAATAACCGGGCTTGCGTAAAACGAAGGCTTCGTTGGAAGCGCAAATGCCTCTCAGCATGGAGGAAGCGAGGGGGTTCAGGGACACGAGTTCCAAGATGTCGCTCTCGTACATCTTTTCTTATGGGAAGGTGACCGTACGGTCCTTGTCGACGTACATGAGCTTGGGACACTCGGAAATCAAGAGGACGGTGACCGCGTGTGGAAGGGCTTTAGCGAAGCGTAATTGCAGGCGAACGTTTCCTTTTCGCCACTCATTCAAATGCGAAGGAGAAGAACACTTGTCCACGTCCAGGTTGAAGTAGAGGAGGAACCCGTTCGTTTTAAATCGCTCGTAGCTATACTTGAAATGTTTCTCTCCCAGTTCTTGCAAGAAGTTAAAGTAGGGAATTTTGACGAGGTCGTTCTGAAAGTCGTACTCGGCTCGCACTTGCTGGCCGTCCACGGAGAGGATCGAATGAGACAGGTCGTAATGACGGAATTTGTAGGGGTTCGATTGGATGTCGCCGAGAAAGTCGGACGTGGCGAGCAGGGCGACACATAATTTGGAAGGTACCCTTTCGGGGTAAACGTTTTCAAAGTGAGCGTCCAAGCTCCCGGCACTCAAGCTCCGCACCTTGGTTTCCAATCCGCGTAACACGTAGATGGCCGGCGTGGTCTGAAGCCGACGCTCGTATTCCAAAAACAGGGAAGGTGCCAGCGTCACCTTTTTCAAGTGTAACGTCATTTCTTTAATGTCCACCTCGTAATTGTACGTTTTCTTGTCTTTGGGGACCGATACGAGTTTAAATTCGTCGTTGTTTAATAGGAAAACGACGCGAATTTCGACGGCAGGTACCATCAGGCGCGGCTGTTGAAACAGGTCGGTATTGATCTGACCGACCAGGTTAAAGTATTTTCCACCCTTCGTCGCTTCGTAACGTTGTTTCGGACCGCGAGACGAGACGTCGTAATCGTCCGTTAAATGTTCGTCGTCCTCGACATAAAGTCCAGCCGCGTGCACTGTTTCTTGAGCCATGGGCGTGGAATGAAGCACCACGTCCAAAATACTCCTGTAGGCGTACAACTCGTTGGAACTGACGAGCTTGTTGTTCGCATAAACGGTGACCGTCTTAAACATGCCGCTCAACAGGTGGTTTATTGGGAAAACGACATCTTTCTCGTCCATTTCTTCCCCGTCGTCGCGAACAATGCGCACGGTCAAAGACACGAAACTGCCGTAGAGATCCAAGTGTGCCCTTTGCAAATTTTGAATACAAAACTCGATCAAGGAATTATTTACTCCGTCGACCGGATAAAAAAGTTGGTACGAAGTATCTTCCACGCCGTATTGAATGGAAGGGGGTTCGAATATCATCACATCACTCGTTAGACAGATCGGCGTCTGTATTTTTCCTTTCGTTGACGTCATGACGGAGCGCGCGCAGCGGATGTGTGACCTTCACGGCGTACCAAAGATATCTGCAGGTGCGTCGTGTGTCGGCGCCTTTTGTTGTCGTTTGCGGCGTTTCTTCCCATTGTTGTTTCCAGAGCCCTACATGGAATCCAGCACGTCTCTCCCTGTTGCTATGGCTGTCTTTTTTACTGCGCGCGATATTCCTTCGCCATCGGCCAAATTCCGAGCCAAGCGCTTCAACGTTCTCTTGGCGATCGGTTTTATTTGCTGCCAGATGGCAACGATAAACTTGGATATGTTGCTCAACACACCGCCCCCTCGTTGGAAAAGGGGTCCCGTGTACAGGGGGTTATTTTGGGTGAATTACGGTACATATTTGAAATGCAACGTTAGATTGGTTCTGCCTTTGGACCGCAACGGCAAACGTCTTCCCGTTTCGTCCGCGAGAACGATCGTCACTGAGGGAATTTCGAATTGAGACAAGTTAAAATACTGGATGTTATCTAACGTGTAGGTGACGACGTGCTTGTCTTTCTCGTAATAAAAGGGTAGTATTTTTAATATCGGTTTTTTCCCACTCCCCACGTACGTGGGTTCCACGATATCCGTGTAGACGATTATGTTGTGAAACGGGGGTTCCAGGAGTACCTCGACGGAGCTCGTGGCATCCTCCTCCTCCCCCGTGAACACGGTACGCGATTCGAAGCCCAAAAGCACGGCCAGGTACTCGGAAAGTCTTAGGGTGGAGGTGCCCTCGGAAAGCCGAATTTTACATTTCTGTTCGATTCCGTCGAAGCTGAAGCGTGCCCGTTCGCCTACGCGCTGGTTAATCGCATTTAGAAGTGCTTGCGGCGTCGCATAATAGCCGGGAGGCACATGTACTTGCAAAGATCGAGGAATTTTCGTCTTGATCGTGAAAGAAAATTGGCGCGCTACGGGGAGAGAGACGCGTAGCGTTTCTTCGTGTCCCTCGACGGGTGTGAGATGTAGCAGCTTGACAAAGGGTTCCGGTACGTGCAACCCTTTCGGCGTTTTCAGAGAGTAGACGTTATCCGCGAATTCGAGCGAGGCGTCCAGCTTGTGCGTCTGGAAATACTTGTTGAGTGTGTTCCGTAGGGACGTGGTTTTCGAATTCAGAGTGACGTCGCCGAAAGCGACGGGTGCGGCGTGCTCCAATAAGATGGAGGTGGCTTCGCGTTCGCTCAATTTGGGGGGTTTCACCGCACGACCTGCTTCGCGGGACGCTAGCGAGGCGTCGAGCGCCTGTGCGAGCCGAGGGTCCAATTCCACGGCTTTCACGTCCACGGGTAAGACGAAGTCGTATCGCGATTTATTGTACGTGAAAGAAACGTTGAATTCCGAAAGGGCTTTTCCCAAATCCCTCTCGAGATCCGAGGTGACACGAAAAGTTCTGCCGGCTTCCACCGTGTCCTCGAAAGAAACCTCGATTTTCGCATCTTGCCTTTCGTAGCCGATATTTAAAAAATCGTTACTTATGCTGAGATCCATCAGACTGACTTTATACCGATTCGAGAGCTGAAGCGGACTATCGAAAGCTACCGTGAAGGCGTTGAGTTTATTCGAGGGAAACTTATCCATGCTGGCATTCGAGAGCAGGTGGACGTAGATGTCTGACATCATTTCCCAATCTTGACCACGTCGCTGCTCGGAACCCAACTGTCGTGTTCTTTGTCGTAACCGAACCAGCGAACCAAGGAGAAGCTCTGACCGTTCAGTTGCTTCTTTCTCAGCACTTTCGTTACTGGCCAAGGCTGATTGGCGTCTCAGGTTACGACGAGTACCTCCTCCGGGTAGAAAGATCCGTCCACTTCCTTACCCCGGTAATCTTCCAGGTGTACGACGGGAGGAGAGGTGTCTCTCAGGCGGGAGACGGTGAAAATCTGAGGCGACCAACTCCCTTCCGAGCTCTTATGAAAACCTTTTCTGTGAAGTAGGACCCTCACTTTATCCCCCAGTTTGAGCTTCTTTTTCACGGAGGGTACGACGGGCTTCCCATTTATCTTATTGAACAGCTCCAATTCGTTTTCGGGCGTGACTTCGGACGGGCTGATGCCCAAAGTCCTGTGTTTGGTGGTGTTGTAGTCGCGCACGATCTTGGAAAGCGCGGAAACGAAGTGGTATTTTCCCGTTACTCTAAAATAACGGAATATTCTGTCGCGTAAAGTGCGTATGACGCGCTCTGCCTGCGATGCTTTGATTACTGGAGAGAAGGTAGAATACATGTGTACCTTCTTTCGTGAGAGATACTCCTTGACGGTCTTGTTGTAGAATTCTCTGTCGCAAAAGATGCGTGTAGGTACGTTACCTCCCCGAAAAAGTCTTATCATGGCCCTTTTCATTTCGGCGGGGCGCTTCGTCTTTAGTGGGAGGGTGCGCAGAAAGCGGGAGAGGGAATCGATTGCCACGAGAATGTAGCGGTAGCCACCGTTGAATCTCTTGTATTTTGAAAAATCGGCGAGGTCCATTTGCCACACGTCGTTGATCTTGAGCGCGATGATGCGTCTCCTATTAAACTTTCTTCTGACCGGATGGTGGAGCGTGTAGGCATCCAGCTTTCTGAGAATGGCGAGAGCCTTCTTTTTGCTCAAGTGATGCGCTTTTCTATAACGTTCCACACCCCCCAAACCACCCTCTGGTTTCTCATATCCCTCCATAAGTCGTCCACGCAATGGAGGCCTGCTGTTGCTGCTGCTGCTGCTGTTGAGGCTCGCGAGATTTGGGTAGAGAAATCAGACGCAATAGTTTCGAGACTTTGGGGAACCAGGAAGGTTTCTTTCCCGTCTTACGTTGCAACAAATAATTGACGAGTTCGTAAACGGAGGAGTGTCTGATGGGCTTGCCCGACACGGAGACACAACCCTCGCGATCCCAGGAAAGAACCTTCTTTAATTCCGAGACGACCCTTTCCGCTTCCTCTTCGTCCACCTCTGGAGAGAGGAGCGAATAGTCAAAGTCATTTGTAGCGTCGGACGCCTTGTTTTTATTGTCGTAGGGGTCAAATCCGTACTGCTTGAGTATGCGATACAGTGCTTGCAGTATGAGTTTCACTTTGACGTCGTCACTCTCCTTCGAGGAAAGAATGTTTCCGATGGAGGAGGAGGAGGTGGTCACTTCAATTCTCTTGGCCATTGGCGAAAAGGTTCAACACGGCGGAAAGCAGGAGAGGAACCACCGACGAAAGAACGCCCTGTCCTCGCTGCTGAGACAGATAGCGCTTCAAATGTTGCGGATTCTTGTGAATCTTTTTGTAGGCGAGCCGTCGTAAAAAGCGTTTGTGCTTCTTCAAACGCGCGAACGTATCTGGAGCTAGAGCCACCTTTCCGTTCAATACATTGAGGCAAATTTCGGAGAGGTGTTTCATGTCGGAAGAGGACGAACGTCTCAAGACGTCGCGGCGGCGTGGAGGGGGTAGAGTGGAGAGTACTTTGAGTAAAGTGAGGTGAGGGCGGAGATTCATTTCGGAGCGTAGATATATTGATGTTCTCCCGGAAAGATATTGCTACGCAACCTGTGATCCTCGTGCGTATAGTTGTGAAGATCCACGAGTAAATATGCGTGGGGCGACGACATCGCTTGTTTATATGCGTCCAGAAAATACTCCAATCTTTTTCTGCCAAATAGCTGTTGGCCGAAATGTTCCATCTGGTGCACGCTGCGCACAGTGCGCCACAGGACGACGTAACTGGCGTTGTAGGATATTGTTCTAAAATGGCTACTGTCGAAAAAGATGTTTTGAACGAGTAAGAAGATCGACGCGTTGGCGTGGTGAGAACCCCGAATGAAAAGATCGGTCACCTCCTTCAAGGAACCGGCGTCGGTCATGTGATCGTCGACGACGATCAGCGTAGCGCGCGACGTGTCCCACTCTCGCGGTAGCTCCTTGGTAAATTTTACGGAGTCCCCGAATTCGTCCTGCATGCTCGGCGAAGCATATTTCTGCACGTAGAATATTTGTGACGGAGGCTTGTCCACCACGTCGTTCAGGTTCCTCAGCACGTTAGCAACGAACGTAGATTTGCCGCACATGGAGGGACCGCTTAAGATACAGCGAAAAGGATGACGGAAACGAAAAGGTTCGGGGGAAGACATGTTGCGTGCGTACACGTTTCACGAAGAGAAAGAAGAGACTGAGACTCGAAGAGAAATGCATCGCTTTTATTTACACATCCTCGTCGTCGTCCTCTACATCGGAACTGCGTTCCCAATACAGATTGTCCAGGCTAAAGTTGGACTTCTTTTTCGCCAGTCTGTCCGCCGCTAAGATGCGGTCGAGCGTCTTCATCTTGTCCTGACACATTTCTTGACGTGCTTGCAACCATTCCAGACGGTGGACTTGAAAGGCTTCCTCCACGATGCCGCGTATAAAATCGCGAAGTTCTTCGTTTTTTGTCTTTTCCTTGCGACGACGAGAAACGCAGGAGAATAAACCACACATGGCGTTTTCCACGTATCGGTCAGAATGATGACGCGAGCGCTGTGCGCGCTGCCTTTATAGAGATAAACGCGCGCGCGCAAAGAACAGAGAATGAAAGCGAAACTGAAAAGCCACCCGTCGCCGCTAGGAGCGCGCGCGCGCGCGCAGCAGAGAGCCGAAACCGAAAACACCCGCGGCCGGCACAGAGGGAGCTAGCAGCGCGCGCGCATGCGCGGACGGGTGGAGCAGAGGGCGCGCGCGCGCGTCGCCTCTCTCAGTTTCTCTCGGACCGTCGCGGAAGACGGACGTGCGCTCCGCGCGCTCGCTCAGTTTCTGGCTGCCTCTCGTAGAGAGCAGACGTATGTTCTCCGCGCTCGCTCAGTTTCTGCCTGGAAGTTGCCGCGGGGGGAAAAGGTGAGTGATTTGACGCGCTCCTTTTCTCGTATGTTTGCCGTGTTTAGCGGTGACCGCGCTCGTGCTAAGCCTTTTCTCGCATGTTTAGACTTGTTTTGCGGTGTCCAAGCCTGTTGACGCATGTTTAGAGATGTGTGGTTCCCGCCTTGTGTTAGCTGCGTAGTGTTGAGGTTATGCCCAAGCGCGCTCCTTTTCTCGCATGCTTAGACTTGTTTTGCGGTGAGCAAGCCTTTTCTCGCATGTTTAGCGATGTGTGGTTCCCGCCTTGTGTTAGCTGCGTAGTGTTGTGGTTAGGCCTAAGCGATCGTCCCCCCGTAAGCCTTTTTCCCCGATGTGTACTGTTTTCTGTTTAGCAGTAGCGGTTAGACCTTTTCTCTCGCATGCCTAGACTTGTTCAGCAGTGCTGCCATTTTTACCTGCCGCTAGTATCTTCTCCTCTGTCGTTCTCGTCCAGAGCTATGATGGTGGCGCCATCTGGTGTGATGCCTTGCAACTAAGTGGCCACCTGTCGTCGATCTCTGCAACTACCAGTCGTCAACAAGCAACATGGCGGGCGCTGGTCACTCGGGTGTTGCGGAGCGGGTTCTTCGCCACGGCATCGTTGATTTTCGAATAAATTGTTTCTCTCCACTCTATTTCCATCTTTTTATTTTATTTTCTACCTATTTTTTTTATTTTTATGGGCACAGATTGTCCGCAACGCACAGGGTGGTCTGGACACGTCCTAGATGCTCCCCAATTAGTGTGATGACTCCCTGGAGGGTCCTGATTAATGTGGGGGGTCCCAATTAGCTCTAATTGCTAATTAAACGTGTCCAGAAGCCTTGTAGCGTTGCGGACAGTCTGTGTCCAGTAACTACTACTGTTGTCAACCAAGTTGAGTCTGTCGATTTCTTTTTTTAAATTCCAGCATGGCTTTACAAAAGGGTATTCAGGCAAAACTAACGTAGTGGAATTCGTTCACAGCATTTTGTTACTGTCTTGATTCCTGGGTCCACGTAGATGTAGTATTTTTTTTATGTTGTAAGGGCTTTTGACACTGTGCTCTATGCTCGCGTGTTGGCCAAAGTAGCCTAATTAAAATTTGACCTTGCTACCTGGATATGCAGTTTCTCAACTAACCGTAACCTTGGCGACAACTCGTGAGGAGAACCTATCATATCGCCACCATGCAGCATTTATTATGTTACAATCGCTTCACATTTTAATCTAGTCAAAAGCAAGGCCTTTTGGTGATCGCTCTTGTATGATTACATGCCCCTCCGTTACGTAACCCCACACTGCGTTCTTCAACCTATGAGAGATAAATAAATATATTGCCAAGTAAATTGTTTACAAGGCTCGTTATTCCATTTCGCCACACTACCACAAGCAATTATTAGAGTAGTGGGCCAGGGTATGAAGCTCGCCACTAATCATCATTCAAACAAAGTCCATAATGTAAAATTCTTTACTGAGAACTCCGGCTTAACACAACAATTAAGAACAAAGAGAGAAAACGTTTCGTTGCCTATCCAGGTAACATCGTCCCTACAACAGAGAACAATCAAAAACAACATCAAAGGAGTCAAATCGGTGGTGCGCATTCCTTCCATCCAACGTATTTCATACACTATTTGGAGGGCACAGTACCCATCAGGCATTTTCACTGTACATATCAAGATGAGTGCATAGAATGTGATGCAACCTACATTGTCGAGATAGACAAAAGACGTGGGACAAGACTAAAAGAGCACACAAGGGACGTTGCCAGGGCTGCTAATGCTTAGCTTAACTAAACAGGACCGAATTAGTCTACCATTGCTGTCCTAAGGGACATATATTTTGATGGTGCAGTAACCTTTGCATATGACTAGCGATGGGGCCCTAGAAAGTTCTTAGAATCCTGCTTTATCAGGCGTGATGCTTCAGCCTGTAATACAAACCGTGGCCCCCTATCGGATGTGTATGATGCCCTCGTAGATAGGCTGATGTGCTCGTCTTTGGCCTCTGTTGTACTGATGATGCCACCCGGATAGGCGACAAAACGTTTACGCTCTGTTTTTAATCGTTGTGTTGAGCGATGTTTGCAGTAAAGGACGCTACATTATGAGGTCTTCACCCGGCTTTTTGGAATGTATTTTCAAATAAAGTTGTTGTTTTACAAAGCTCAATACATTGCAGAAATCATTCTCATTGTCTATTGTTTTGGGGGTTGCATTCTTGCAGTCACATCAAGCACTGAAGGGCCAATTTAAAAAGTAAAGGCTGTCTGATTTATCTTGCCGACATGGCACAGCGTATGTACGAGGTAGCTCCATTTCAGAAGCCTGAGAACACTCAAAGCAATTAGTGTGCTAGCATCAGATATGGTGTACAGCATTACATATTTGCTTTTGTTAGGGCAACTAAGAAGGGTGGATAGAAAGGCAGTTACAACCTGTTTCCACAAAAGACACTCAGATTCATTAGCAATTTCCTCCAAGAGAGCCAAGGCTTTTTCTAGATTACTAGAACATGGGTACCTGGTTATAAATAACAAGAATTCATCTACCAGAGGTCAGTGTTTCACACACCCTGCTTTCTGTCAACACTATTAAAAGGTGTGACCCCCAAAACTGCACAAAATTCCTGGAGGGTCTTTACTGGACACTGTTGCTGTCCCTCTCACTAGGTGCTCTCAATGAACCTTATTCACAGTTCTGGATACACTGCCTGAGCTAACATCAGCATGCTTTCCCAACACGAATGGTAACTGCTATGAGGAGTGTTGTACTTACTGAAAGCAACATGAAATGCTGTACCTTGACAGGTAATGTTGATATCCTTCTTAAGACCGTAGAGAGATGTTCCTTGCTCCCTTTATTCCAAATCGTACTATCAGACACAAGCCCACTTGCCACCAAGCCAATGAGTTGTGCCTCACAGTCAGTGCAATCAAGGGAATCTATCACTGAGGCTCAGAAAAGCTGTTTTCCATCGGGATCTGATCCAGGACTGAGCCGTGAGTAGCCCCGTGAAAGCACCAGGGTTTCTTCGAATTTTAGATGTGCCAGCTTTTGTTTTCCTCCCCCTCCTCCTTTTTATGTAGTAGCTGATTACTTTAGCCTTGTACTGCTTTGGAGATTGAAGATGTGGAGATGATGTAAGAGGTGGAACTAGGCTTTAGGCAAAATGAGGCAAAGTGTGACTATGTACAAATCTTCTGAGAATGTTTATGTATCATTCACATAATGAGAGGATAGGTGTTACATCTTTTTCCGGTTTTGATATTTATTTATGAATATATATGAAAGGCCCTCGCAGGCATTACATGAGGGGGGACATCAACATGGGTCACTTAACAAATATGGAAGTTACAAGGAACATATATATTTGGAAGACAGACTCTGTTTTTCGTTCGTTCATCAGTCTTGCTCCAGAAATTGTTCACTGTAGCAATGGTACACAATGTCACGAAAGGAGTGCTCATCTATCATTCCGCAAGACTCATTAAAAAGGACTACTGTTGTGTTTCAACACAACAAATTGAACTCATGAACCATGCATCATCCTGAGAGCTATAAATCATCCTAAATACAGATACTGAATTATTTGAAATGCGATAGACGAGCTGTGCGAAGAGGTACCTCCAGTTAGGATCTTGGGTACTTGAAGCCTGTGGCATTTTCTGTGGGAAAGGCTTGCCAGACCCTCTTCACTGCACAGGCTGGGATGACCATGCTCTTGTTTTTCCCAAGCTTGTACCATACCACCTTGCAAACTGGCGATACGCAGTGTATCTGCATCGTATACACAGATGTACATAAAATATAGTTTAGGCAAATAAGTAACCGGTTACAGTACAGCGTGTGTGCAGTGTCATTTCCACATGCACCTGAGAGCAACTGCAGTTTACCTGCCCACACCCTGTACATTACTACACATGCTGCGTTATTTTAGATACCAACATTGTTTTACTTTTCACTGAATCGACAATCAAGAACACTCAATATCGCTAAAAAGCTATGCTAAAACCTTATGCACAGGGCAATACATAAAAACGTGACCCAGGACACAGCGCACTGACAATTACAAAATTGCCTATATTGGTTTTCTCCAGTTCAGAGTTGTGTACTGTATAGTCTTTTTATGTGCTGCGCCCTGTACTGGAGTTTTTAACGAGTTTAATGCAGGACCAAACCAGTTTTGGGCGCCAAAATTTTAACATTGTTCGACATGGACACATGTTCGACAGGACAGTCATATTGAAGCATAGAAGTTGGAAATCTTCGTGGGTTGTAATGCACTCATACTGCAGTCATTCGGCAGTGTTTTCGAGCGCCTAGCAACACAAGCATTCGATCTCCTTCGGCATTATGACACACCAGCCACACCGGCACCATGAACAGCAAGTGCGCATTAAATATCAGAACACGAAATTTCAGAGAACGTTTACATGTTCGATCACAATGTGCGTTAAAAAGCTCATCGCTTACCTGAAGACAGGCGACTCATGTTGTTTGCTTCATCTGTAACCGATGTTCGTAGAGCTCTAACTTCGTCTCGCATTCGCAGCATCGGCGTCGTTTCGAAAGCCTACCGAGCTGTTCAGCACGCAGAAGTTTCTTCTCGATCGCAGAAAGGTCAGAAAGAAGTTCCGGGCTCGAAGTCTCCGCATTTCTTCCTTCGACGTCCATATTGAAGATCAATTTCCGGACGGATGCCGGCGCTCTCACAGACTCACTAACAACAGAACTTCCGGTCCGGGCGCCCAATGAAACGTGGACATCGTGCTTTCGTCACGCACACGGAAATTGGCGGATGTCCACTACAAAGAGGCTAGATTTCGGCCCCGATTGCGCGAGTTGAGGAGGAAAAGCGAAGCCGGTTTTCAGCTCCCCGTTTGGCAAACTTTGCCGCCGCGCACAGCCAAAATATTTCGCGTGTGGCTTGGAGGCATATTATACCTTCGTAATAGATGCAAACGAAAGATTTGTCGAACTTCTGGTCAGAGTCCCTTTAAATTGCCGTGGCGGTCTTCACATTGCATCAGCCTCTGCAATTACCTTTTCTTTTTTTGTTGTTGTTGTCTTTCTTCTAGTTATTTAGCTTAATTTTTGATGTTGCTGAAATGTATTTTTTTACATTTCTCTGGTACTTAATATGTTATGATATTCACCTCAGATGAGAATGTGCACGAATTGGAGTTACAGGGATGCAGCATTCGCAGACGCGCGCACCTGGATAAACAGCAATAAAAAGAGATCATGCCTGTGCTAAAATAGATCAGAGTAATAGATCAAACAAAACATGGCAAGTGTGGACAAAATCAAATCTCAAAGGGGGAAGCTGCCCAACTTGGAGTCTCAGCGACCATTCTGGGAACAAAATGGTATGCGTGAGGCTCCAGCTGGAACTTCTGGAACCATCCGAGACCAGAGTGGTACCACTGATGTCACCAAAGTGGAACCAGCCACCCCACTTGGGAATCCAGCTGGGACCATCCACATTCAACTGGAACCATTCCGGGACCATCAAACATCCAACAGGGACCAGTCCAGATTCAACTGGAACCATTCTGGGACCAGTCCAGATTTTCGTCTGGGGATGCCTTTGTTTTCGTTAGACAGCTTTATTTCAGTAACAACAACGCATAATATCGAATCCTAGTAACGAGGCGATATTTATACGACAAAATCCTGTAGAAGAGTCTCCGTACAACCGCAGCAAAGGCTGTTCTGCACAGCAGTGCGAAAGGACGAACCTACGTTGAATGTCAGACTTCCTACATATCAACGAAGAGTCAATTAGGTAATGTGAGGCTCAGACCACCACCACAATCATTTCACAGCCCACTTGTGAGCTACAGATCCATAATATGTCTCACACACTTCAGCCTTTCACCTAGAATTGCATTCCTACGTGTGTGTACTAAAAGGCTTAGTTACTGCGTACGCCTTCGGAATGTTCGAAACGTAAACAATGCCGTAGTTGCCAACACGTTTTGGACCTTCTACGCCGCTGCTGCCGCTAATTCAAAACGAAGCTATGGGTCGCCTCTACACTCTTAGCCCGGTTACTTCTAGTAAGGGTAAAAAAATTGCAATATTGTTACCTGTACACTAGATGGGTACAGCGTTACCTCTGCCGAGGTTACCTCTCTGAAAGTAACCAGATGCATCGTGTATTTAGAAGTAACTCCGTTCCCGGGGCTCCGGGGCTGCACCCGCTCGTTCCTCGCGTCACTGCATACATGCAGCAAATTGCATGCAGGCACGCACGAAACACGACACGGGTGACATACCAAAATACAATGACCATGGGCTTTCCTGGGCACGTATTTTATTGTGAATATCAGGAAAACACAACTCAGCATTGGCAACGTAAGATAACGAAGATATCGTTTCTCAATGTGGTGGCATATGTGAGACTATGTATAATGAACACAGCTCCAAAGGGGCTTTGATATGTTCACAGAATCGCGTGAAATATTGTGTTGTAAAATTGCAGGGGCGGCATGCACGAATACGGACCTTGTCCTCATCCTTGCTTGTTGCTGTGGGGACGGTGCCGCTTTCCCAACCATAAATATCTAAAATGGAATGGGCACTCCTTATTAATCATTCTCACGTTGTTTGGGTACATCATCAATAGCAAAGCAGACCTTAATTACACTTGTGCAAGCACGAGTAATGAATGCAAAAATGTAGATACCTGATATGTTGGAATACTCGGTGTTCGGTATCGTAGCGTCGTTTCCCGAAAACGGGGGATTTTCCAATTCACGAACTTCCATATTTGTACATGTAGTGGCAGTGATGGAACCAGCCACAGTATGGAGTTCACATTGAACTTCCTCAAAGCAAGGTGTAATGCAGCATAATTGTGAGGCCAGCGATACATGCACATAAAAAGAAGAGAGAAATGTTAACTTCCAACAAACACAGATGGCAAAATATTTTGTGGATGACAGGTCGTTATGCAAGAAAATAAATACCATGGAAAACGTTACAGCCATGTCCTGTTCCCTCCTGTGGCTGCAAGTTCTCGTCCTGAACATGTCCTTCACCACCTGAGGGAAGTCAGTCGGCATTAGTTTGCAGGCCCTTGACATATTAATTACCACCGGCCCACCCGCTCCTCCACTGCCTGACTCATCGGGTTGGCGATTTAGGTTGCCTGGTAGATAAATTCATCTGAATGTAATTCAGTGGCAGATGTGATCGATTTCTTATTGTTTAACAGTTTACTGACTAGTTGGTGTTATTGATTGATTGTCTTGACTTTCTTCATTGGTATAATTCGCGAGATGCTATCTGGTGGTCAGTTGTACTAGCAAACCACTGATAACAACCAATTAAGGCATCAATGTGGGCAACCATTCCGGTCAATTAACCACATCGACCAATCACAGTGGCTCAAGTCATACCGTGCAATCAGTCGACCCGTTCACCACGAAGTCAGTGAAATTGACGAAGGCAATCAGCCAGAAAATGACTGAGTCAGTTCATCAACCAGCCAGTAAGACGACGAAATAACCTGTCATTGACAACACGACCCTGAACAAGTCAAAATCAAGCCGTATCAAGAAGTAAAGAAAATAGTAATCTCCCACACACACACACACCTGGGCATAAAGAAACGCAATCATAAAATTACTGTAGTGGTCAACCAGTTGCCTATTCATGAGGAACTCCATATCGCGCATCGTTTCATTAGTGAATCGACTAGGCTTTAGCTTTTTAGCAATTAGCCCATACACCGAAATCGATTAAGTCCGCCAGAAAAAAACGAAATGAAAAGTATAATCCCCACGATAAGAGAACTAAATAATTCTCAGAGCAATGTACTACGAAAAATCCAGTTTCTTTTCGTTGTCATTGCTACGACACACAGACTATAGCGCTTATCACTCTTCTTCAACGCTGAATGGAAACAATTTGCTCGTAGTTAAATTTCATTACACAAAACCCAATGTCAAAATGGCTCTATAGGTATCGTATACCATTCAGCGTATGAAAGATGCTGGGACAAGAAGGCGACACGGAGAGATACAAAGTAAAGTCGATGCAGAGAGCAAAGCTGGCAAGAGAAAGCAGAATGCGCTAAGGCCGAGCGTTGACACTGCGACCAACAGCTTACACGTGCGCAGACAGCACATCATGTATGACTTGCCATAAGACAGGAACCAACAGCGAATCTACTTAGAACGATCCTGATGAAATACGCACTTACCTATTTCACGTATCCTGTTATGTGAAACCGGGCTGTGCGCACAGTATTCATATTTTAGATGACGACTGTCGGACTCTACAATGTATTTGCTGCAGTCCTCGCACTCTTTGCATCTGTCTCTCGGCACTCCCCAGAAGTCCTTGTTTGTAAACGCCATTTGGAAGCAGCTCACAGCACATCTACAACCACGAGCGTGATTTAACTTGTCAGCCACAGAGGCGTCACATTTCAAAAGATGCAACCGACAAAACACGAGGACGCGATGTAGTGTCCCTTCTCGTGTGATACTGTAAACTGTTGCCAGATGAGCGACCAAAAGCGATCAAACGCGGCTGTGATTGTTTGCGAACGCATTACGACGTAGAAGTAATGGACTCCCACTACAAGTAACACGTACAAGTAACCAGGAGAAGACAGGGGTTTTCCCCACAGGTTACCTCTACCCCAGCTCTTCGAGACCCAATTCGCAATTTCCTGTGTTACCTCTTCCTTTGAGCCGATGTTACTTCTAAATACAAGTAAAAACGGCCTAAAAGTAACAATAGAAGTAACTCAGATAAGAGTGTAGCAGCAGAGCCGCGGCAGCAGAAAACTGCTCTGCTGCCATGTTGCCGTTTTTGCTGCTGCTGCACCGCTGCTGCTTTGCTGCTGCTGCTCGCATAAAGCTATGGGACCGACCCTTGACCTTGGAATAGGGCTGCGCACCATCGTGAATAGATGCTTCTCCATTCACCATCAGCATCATCATTCTGTTAGCTGTTATTGTTGTTAATAGATGCAGGCCAGTTATGAAAGTGGACGTTACATACACGTACAACAGCGAGAGAGAGAGAGAGCACATTGAAATTAAAAAAAATTCACTGTACTCTTTTGCGCACTGACAAACGCGTACGAAATGCGATAGAATTGCTGCATACGAAGGGCGGTACCTGCGCTATTGTCTGGACATGATTTGCATGGCGCGCAACGGCAAACCCGACCATAGGTTGCCATGGCCCTCGTGCAGAAACACGGATTTCGCTGCAAACGCGTTCACTTCTTATTCAAGTCCTTTCAGGGTATCTTAATCAGCTGAACTTTCGCTCCCTCATACTGTCTCAAACCGCTTGGTCCGTGGCCAAATCCAGCCCAACAACGCTCTTCCCTCAAACAACTTCTGACCTTTTTTGGACGCCATAGGACTTCAGTCCTCACTGTAAGGCGACTCATTATTTCCTTTTACCAGAATCCCACCAGCAATGGGGTAGAGTATCGACCCTGACGATGAAACTCCCCAATCATATTCACCAAATAAAATTGTTGTCTGTTCTTGTCGAAATCACTGTTCTCTTTGGTGCGCATTTCTGAACATCTGTGTCATGGCAGGACGCTCTGTAGCACGCCGCTTCTTTTCCTTCCATTCATCATCATTCTATTTCATGTTGTTGTTAATAGATGCAGGCCAGTTGTCAAAGAGGACTTCACAGACACGTGCAACAGCGAGAGAGAGGGAGAGATGACACTGAAAGCCTGTCTTGCGCTGTTCCTTTTGTGATGTGTCTGTCTTTCCCCGAAGCTCAGTACTGATAAGCATAAGCTCGGCATAAGCTCAGAGTATATGTACATTATTTCGTTGGCAACATGTCACGTGACATGTTGCCAACGAAATAATGTACATATACTCTGAGCTTATGTTATTAGTTTCCTTGTTTTTTAGCACTACCGCTGCTGTGTTTTCTTCAAAGCGTCTAGCGCAACTCGTAAAACGCTATTCTATTCCAAACACTATTCTAAATTACGGGTCAGATGTTTTTGATCTCCCCCTGTCATCTTTTTTAGTTTGTGAAATCAAAAAAAGCGAAATGACCCAGAGTACATTGATTTCTGAATAGATGCAAGCACATCATGTTCTTTTTTGTTTTTTGTTCTTTGTACACTTGTGAAGTAATTCATAGTAGAACCTGAAGCAAATATTACTTCAGTGACTTATTTGATTTAGTGAAAGCTTCATGAAGGCAGTTTCCTTCAGTTTTGACCTTCATTGCGTTAATCTGCTGCAGACTCCTAAGTAGCACTTGCATGTCTGTTTGAATAAGCCTTTGCAGTAGCCTCCTTTGTAGCCACGAATACCATTGCAGTGGCTGTGGCACTGGTTAAATGGACAGCCGTAGCCACCTAGTTTATGAAGAGAAATATCGTGCATTTGTAATACTCAGCTCAAATTTCTCAACGACTAGCGTTCCGCGTTTCTTATGTGAAGTTGCATTACACAAACTACGGCTAGCAGTTCCAATATCACCGCCCTGCCATACCCAAACAATTGCATTCAATTTAGTTTGAGCCCTCTCGCGATCATCATATTCACCATATGATGTTCATATTGTTCCTTCGTTTTTCGTTTAAATATAATTATATTGTTTGAGGGCACAGCACCGAGATGAAAAACCATGATAGACAAAATAAAAACTGTTAATGTTTAAGATACCAATTAAAAGGGACTGTAAAGTGCAATTTCATCACCACGTTCTATGCGTCACCTGGTAGAACATCGCTTTGTGATTGACGGGAGTTCATGCAAAATGCTTATTTTTCGAACGCGTTCTAACGGATATTGTAAGGTTTCTCCACACATTACCAATCACTACGACGCATAGCTACTGTGTTTTGAGTGTCATATAATCGCATATTTCGTCGTATTTCTTGCCGACCGTCATATAATATGACGGTTGTGTATGATGTAATCTTTCGGCGCGATTTGAACCATTTTTTAACGTTTGCCGTTGCCTTTGTTTTATTATTGCTCCCACTACTTAAAGAAGGGGGTCACCAGTTAGAAACCCGTGTTCCAGCTAGACATATAAGGTACTACGCTGCCTTTAGGCTGCTTCGTGCTGCGCAGTCAGTGGATTCGGCTAGCACCACTACCACCGTGAACCAACTTCTGAAAACAGAAGGCGCGACGAGTAGTCAGCGAGTCAAAGTTGCGCTAGATAAAAATAAGCGAGCGACAGCAGATGACCCTCCCGGCAGACATCTGGAATTGCAGTCTTGCGTAACCCAATGCTCGTAAGGTTCGTTGGAGGTGTCGTCGTAGACCTCGAGGGGAACATGGAGACGTAGGCAATGCGAACGTAGTTTATTCCTTGCAAACTGAAAAGAGAACATTGAACGAGCGCACGCGCTCTTGATAATCCCGATGGGGCTGGACGCGTGTATGCTATCTTGGACATATATAGCGTCAGACATATACAGGGTGGTCCACCGACCATGATAGAAATTCATAGTAAAAAACGGAGGCCCCGGAGAGACATGCGGTCGAGGGATTTTTTTTTCTGCCAATAACCTTGGCCACATATTGGTAACATTTTTATTTCATTTCAATTGACGAAAAGTTAATTTCTTGAATTGAACTCCGAAATATCCCATGGCAACCTCACGTTTTCTTTGCGGAAATGGGCTCCCCTTGGTCATTTTAGTCAGTATAGCACATAATCCCACTCGTAATGCAATGGCAATTGCCGAAATAAATTCGCCGAAAATCCGTGGAAATGAGGCCTTGGCTCCACCTGTTTTTTGACAGCTCGTAGTTTGAGCGAAAAGCTGCGAAGAAAGGAGGTTACATTGACACGCCACACGAGGGGGGAAAGGGTCACAAGCCTTACCCACGGAACAAACACGCGCAGTGAGTGCAGGAATCAGAGCTATCTTATCAACAATGAGGTCACCCGACGGCTTGTAACTCTTTCCTCCATCCTGTGGCGTGTCAATGTAACCTCCTTTCTTCGCAGCTTTGCGTTCAAACTACGAGCCGTCTAAAAACAGGCGGAGCCAAGAGCTCATTTCCACGGATTTTCGGCGAATTTATTTCGGCAATTGCCATTGCATTACGAGTGGGATTATGTGCTATACTGACTAAAATGACCAAGGGGAGCCCATTTCCGCAAAGAAAACGTGAGGTTGCCATGGGATATTTCGGAGTTCAATTCAAGAAATTAAATTTCCGTCAATTGAAATATAATAAAAGTGTTACCAATACGGGCAAAAGTTACTGGCAGAAAAAAATCCCTTGACCGCATGTCTCTCCGGGGACTACGTTTTTTACTATGAATTTCTATCATGGTTGGTGGACCACCCTGTATATTGGACATATAACAAGCGTCGTTCTGCAAATGAATGAACAGCACAACGAAGAGCTGCCTGCACATGGCGTAGATGAACCAGCTAATCCAGCTAATTCGCGGCAATAACATCCAGAGACGTAGCGCACATTTTCGCGGTACATGGCTTCCTTAACTGGCAAAACGTTAAGCGTTTCATGGTGCCATGTAAAAACGCGTACGAGTGTGTTTGTAGGCGTTTTAAAACCTGAGTATGGCTATGGCAGCGTTCTGCAATGACCTACGAGGAATACCCCTGAGTGTGGACGCGTGAACGTGTATACGTTCGAACTGCCAATAAGGAATGTGCATTTTCATTTGTAGAACATTTTTTTAGACAATTGTGATATTTATACAATTCAAGAGTAGCGATAGCTTCCGTAGCAACATTCTCGGCATCATAATATTTCGTATTTTTGCATATTTAGACGCTAGGAAGACATGCCAGCAGCAGACAGCGTTCAGAAGGCTGTCTATTCCAGGGTTGTTTGGATTTAATCCACATGGATTTTATCCGGTGGATTTTTTTTTATTTTATCCACACAATTTTATCTGGGTTTTTTAGAGATTTTCTCCAGATGTGATGTGAAAGAGAATCTGAATTCAACGTCACACGGAAAACTCCCGGTTTATTTTCTTGTAGTGTTGGCTGTTTGCAAAAGCCCAGGTGCGCGCAACATTAGCTTGTAACTTTTTCAATATAACTTTTCAGATTTAACTTTTTTCCGGCTTTCATCTACTTCGCCCATTCAGGGAGAGACTTTCTTCCGCTTCCTGGAGGCACTGTAACTGAAGTGCTCCGAAACACGACAGCTAATACAGGCGTGTAGATTCTACACCATTCAACCACGCGTGCATGGAACTCCACTTTTCGGAAGACAACAGAAACTGATACAATGTTGCTGGGAGAGGCAGTTCCGTAAACGGAAACTAGGACAGGTCACCCGGAATCAAGAACAGCAAATCACATTTGTTTTTACTCTGTGTCACATTTCTAGCCTTGTAAATATTCTCCAAAACTATCCGGGTTTTATCCAAAAATCCCACTGGAGAGGATCTTTTTAAAAATAACCGGATTTTTTTCAACCCTGGTCTATTCTCGCCATTCATTTGATCTTTTCACCACCTGGTAGCTATACTTACTGATGACTCGATGAGTGGTCGCTTGGGATGGCAGTCGCTCTATTTGATCACAGGGAAAACTTATCAATACGTCAACAACAAGCGTACGGGAAAGATCGAAGTTTGGAGCCGCGGATGTCTCGAACAGAATAGATAAACAGTCTTGTGTTAAAAATTCTGAGAAGACAATTATTAAATGCGCATATGTGATATGTGCATTAAATTGTGTCTTAAATGCGCATCATCTCAAGCGCAACATCAATGTTAAATGCGTTTGGCTCTATAAGTACTGGTATATACCATAGTCACTGTAAGCGCTGAAAATTACAATGACGTAGAACAAATACACGGGACGATGCGTTATTTCGATGTCTCTGTTCTACGTCCTACAGCGCATACAGTGAATACCGAGCTGGGTACAAACGGATAGGCGTCACTGTCCAACATATTACTGGGTTTAATATTGTTCTTTTAACTTTGCTCTCTCCAGTTGTATGCAGACCCGAATATATTTTTTCCATGCCGTTAGAAGTGACACTTTGAGGCAGCACCTTAAATTGTTAAATATATTTGGTACATTAATGTGACACGATTTTGTACCAGCAGATGAGCGATACCATATCATGCTGGGCTACAAACGAGGAAGTTGACAGCCAATGTACGAAACTGAGTCGCCAAATGGTATCTCAGGCTACACATTGTACTGACAGTCCACGTATATGGGAGTGGATGGCCAGTGTTGTACATAGCGGCGCTACTAGTATATAGCTGATACCGTATTTGCAACTTTTCTCACTAGCGGAGTAGCGGTCCCGCTACATTTTAAATTGGTAACGGGAAAAGTACTTCCGCTACAAAGATGGGTAGTGGCGGACTCTTTCTCTGCTACCGTTAACGCTACTTTTCATGGTATGGAAGAGTGGAATACAGAGTAAAAAAAGCAAGTTGATGGCTAAGCAGATTTTTTTTCCTTGTTATTACTTTTAGTTACTTGTTAATGAGGCAGAGTGGTGTGGCCGATCTTCCACAGTTTCACTAACTCTCATAACCTAAGTGCGATTGAATATTGAAGCGCATCTGAAGCAGTAGGAACAACAGGGACAAAGAGAGAAACACAAGGACAACTGCTTTACCAACAAGTACCAACTATCCCAGATGTCTTGTATCGTTATGAATATTGAATATTATATTTTGCGTTCTTTTCTGCATTCTTTTTTAACTTTCACAGTTAGTTTACATTTGGGGAGCACGAACATGTATGTATATATATAACATGCCGCGTAATATGGGCTTCGAATGTAGTTTCCGTAAGTGACTTCTAGTATTCATTGGAATATACTCATAATAACGTTTCCGAAAATATGATAAGACAACCGCCTGATTTCTTCGAAAGGGCTGATATCACGTCTTTGATCTATGACTTGACAGCCTCGTTTATCGTATTGGTTTCGTGGAATGCTTACGATGCAGTAAAACTCCCTACCATCAGTTGCAAAACTAGAGCGAGGGCGTTGGTAGCCCAAGCTGTGTTTTGTAACTTGTTCGGAGCAGATATACAAAGCGCCGTGCCATCTGGAAGAACCATATGAAAATATATTGGACACGCAGCGAGATATCGCCATAGTCATTGCACTCCGAGGTGCCGCCGACTTTGCTTTAAGATATTTGTGCCACAGGTAAAGCATTTCCGACAAGAGAGAATTACCTTAGTTCACACAGGTTGCCGAACGTGGTGTAGGTATTTTCTCACATTAGATACGTTACACTGTAGGCATATGAGACACACAAAATGAAAAAGAAAATATTCTGGGATGATCAGCGTATGCAAATATGCTTAATAATTATATTTGCCCACTAGCTTGGTGGGGGTACACAAGCGATTAACTTTCAAGCAACAATTTTTAGAGAAAAGTTAGGGGCGTGTCAAACGACAGGATACGGCAGCCGGAAGTTCACCCAAGCAGCACAATGTACTGAAAGTCGAGTGCAATAGAGGTGGGCGGTATGTGTCTTATCAATGTTCTTTAGTTTCAGGAGTCTGTTCAAGGCCTTCCACCTACCCGTCCACCCCTATTGCACTCGACTTTCAGTACATTTTGCTGCTTCGGCAATGTCCTGTCGTGCTCCGTCAGCTCCGACCCCGACATCATTCCGCGACATGTTGAGTCGCACGTAGTTTACAACACCTCTCGGCAACTGTACTGTCGTGTCGCAAGTCACACAGGCTGGGCCCGGGCAGCTGACAGACACCCGACACTTTATGCCGGGTGCAAATGGCGGAGGCAGAGGCGTACGCTACTTCTGCCGGTGCTTTCAGTTTATTTATTATTTCAGTTTATCAGTTGCTGTTGGCAGCACTCTAATGAGGCAAAAATATCGAACTTTCCTATATCGATAAATATCAACATCGTAAACATAATCGATGGACTTCATTAAAATATCGATATATCGATATTTTAAAAGGAAATATCCATATTTCGATGTTTGAAAAGCTGTCACGCCATTACTTGAAAAAGTTGTCCTTGTATTATCTCCTTTCATGCAAATTACCGCTGGGGCACGTGGTGAGCATGGGGGTTGGGGTAATGGCAGGATCAGCTCGCTTTTGGCGGTGGCGGTGAATAACGTGCATTACGAGGACCAATGAGGATACATTCTCAATTATCGTTACAGAAATATTGGGGAATAATTAGTGCAACAACTTAGGGGAGTGTACAGGATGTCGCCCTCTTGCACCATCCGCACCGACTTGCCTCCTGCTTCTTTGTTCTTGGGGGAGTGGATGTCTGCGCAGACGGAGCCACGCCAGCAACAGAAAATGCTCGGTTTCGACTGCCGTGTACGTTTACGCTCGGGGAAGTCGTTCTGCACTTTCCAATGCGTCGTTCGGCACGAAATGCAGCCCCGGACGATCCACGGGCTTGTATGAACCGACAAAATTTCCCCTAACGTGCATCACATTTTTACAGGAAATATCAGCATCATGTCGCAAAACCAAATTAAGAGGGAGAGAGGGGAAAAAAACCTTCAAGTTTGATTAACAAACTCACTGACCTGCTCTTTTTTTCCTATCCTGCCCCTGCGCAGAAGCCGCCTAGTTACTAATATTTCTATCAGCATACATATCGATATCTGTATCGATGTAATATCAATATCTATATCGATGTAAGATCGAAATTCATATCGATGTGAATACTGATATTTTTCACGATAAATATCGATATTTTAAAGTTATCGATAACATCGCAGGCATAACATAACGATAAGAATATCCATATCGTTCCATCCCTACAGCAGTGACGACGAGCCTGGGGGGAAGCAAATGTGGTCGCGACCATGCCTGCTGCACCGGAAGCGTCTCGGTTGTTATCAAAATTTGATGCGCGAGCTTGCACTGGAAGATCGCAACGGATATCAAAGACAGCGAAGAAAAACGCAAATGGACGTGTTTCTCCTCCCAAAAGTGAGATAGAATGGTAGAGAATGTTCCTGTTTAACGAGCAGTGATCACGGATGTTTGAACAGAGTTTAAACATCACACGACATGGCCGTACGACACATGTCATCCGACAGTTGAATAGGTTCCGCAGTCATACTGATGAAACAGGTCTTACGACAGCGATTCTATTGTCGTGTGGCGGAGGTGTCGCGTCAGTGTGACCGTATGTCGGCGACGTCCTGAGACAACGACTCGACGCGACACGACTGCTTTCGACTTCTTGTGTCGTGTCGCAGGTTGTTGAATGTCGTGTCGCACTAGTGTCACAGGGCCCTTAAGTACATAGATTTTCTTTCTGTGTATGCTTCATTGCGGACGTAATCTCATACGGTAGTCTGTTTCTGAGGAACTCACGAGAAAAAGTGGTAATTAAACGTAGTATAATCGAACCCTTTATAAGATAAGCTGTCGTGTGGTCTGGACGAATGGAAGCAGTGGTAACTCCTAATTGCTCTGAGACCTAAGCTTTGGTGCAGTATGCCAACAGCTCTCAGAAGGCTGCCTGTTCTCTTGCAGGCGTTGACCCTGGCGTTTGATCATTTTAAGACATCGTAGCTAGTTATGATTGTTTTGTAAAAGAAAATAATGGAGCCACTCGGGTCTGGCTACTCCAGGACGCGTTATTTGGGGCTGGTTATGTGTAAAACAATAGAAGGCCAAGGAGGGCGGGAAGAAAAAGGACAGGGAAACTATTGAAATCTATACACGTTGAAATGGAATAGATGAAGGCATCAGCACAGAACGTGGCGCCGGAGGCAACAAGTGCAGGAGAGTTTAAGTGCGAAATCTCAAGGTTAAAAAAAGAAAGCACATTGCTGACTCGATGAGTGGCAGCTTATGGTTGCAATTGCACCGCTCGACTACAGGGAAAACTGCTCAATCCGTCGTAAGTAAGAAGACGAAAAGGTTTGGAGGTTGAGATTCGCTGATATCTCGAACAAAATACTGTTATTGCAGAACAACAGCCTCGTATTCCAAACATTGAGAGGAAAATTATTATACACACAAATGTACATATGTGCTATATGCATTAAATTATGTCTTAAATGCGCATCACCTCAAGATGGAGTTCAATCTGAAATAGTATTCCTTTTTTTGTAAGTCATAACATACTTTATGCTGCATAAACATTGCGCCTTCTTTAGACACATGGCAACAAGATGCCTATGGTAATGTGCTGCCTAGAGAAAGGATGGTAGCGGAAAAGTAACGGCATAGTATCCGTCCATCCTCATTGCACTCGACATTCAGCACAGAAGATAGCGGTAAGAACAGACGACCACTGAGAGCATGTAGATGGGACGAGCGCTTACTTACGACTAACTTTATTTGGCATTAGCCGAAGATATAAAGGTTCAAAGAAGCAAAAGAAGAACAGACAGGTTCAGACCTATGTCTGCAATCAAGCAACAAGTTTCTTTCAATGTCTGGCAGTACATTGTCCCGCTTGAGCTGCCTTTCACAGAGCCGCCCTCAGAAAGACAACGAAAGCTTGATCTACCCGTCTAGCAAGATATATTCATACTTTGAGGTGCTGTGAGAGCACTGCTGCCACTCCTTCTAGATAACGGGAAACCTTGTTAATGTGATTGCAACGGGGATTTCCACAGTTTTAGTACATCAACATAATAATAATGATGCCGTGATGTTACACGTAAGGTACATGTATGCCTGTAGTATGCTACACGTGCCACAGGGCTGCGCACAATTCCGACCACCTGGGGCTCTTTTGCCGTGCGCCGAAAATATGCGACACGCGGTGCAGGAAGCAGTGTTTACGCCCCCACATTGCAACCGTCTTCGGCCGGGTTTAAACCCGCAATCTTGAGCTCAGCAAGTGAGCACGCTACGGGCTGAGCTACCGACTAGGGCTTTTAGTACATCGAAAGAATTCTACGAAAACGATACGATAAAGAAAGTTATCAAACGCACGCTGGGCGACGTGATGTCCCCCGCTTCAAAGAAACAGGGGGATTAGCTTATCATGTTCTCGGAACTGTTATCGCGAACACATTCGGATGTACTCGAACTGGATATTCACTCGTTATCGTCCTCATTGTTCTCTCTAGGTACGACTTGTGGTCTTTTCACTGTAGGGCATATCAATGTGCCTGGTACTATAAGTACTCGACGTGATAGCCGAGCAGACACAGGCGATATCTGTTAGTGAGGATGCCTTTTAGAACCGCCCCCTACCTTTTGTATATCCAAGGCAGAACTACTGTAGCACAATAGCTAGTAACAGATTTGATTACATCGCAAAGCGTTCATTATAACGGTTCCAAAAACACGGCATTCCAGTCAACCAACAGCCTTAGAAGAAAAAAAAAAGTTGTAGAACGGCAGTAACAACGGGCCGTTATCACCGTACTAAGATTGCCACTAGCTTCTTTTTTCTTCTTCTTTTTCTTTTTTTTTTACGTTGTAGCGCTCTCTACCCTTTTGTAACCCAGGCAGTAATTACAGATGCTACCTGCAAGTCAGAGAACTGAATACAATTGAATTTCAAGAAAAATAAAATTGAGATTTCGTTTTCACTAGCGTGGGGAAAGCAACTCCACATGAGTTGCAGCCATTACAAGTTAATTCAATGCAATTATTTTTATTATCACAATACATAGAATACAATATCTCAAAGCGACTGCAAGGACAAAACCTATAATGCAATCTCACCTGGTATATAGTATGCAATGTTATACAGTTGAAAAAAAAGTACAGTCCTGTGTGAAAAGAAATATATATATATATATATATATACATATAGACGCCAAAAGTACACAGTACTGCTATAAATACTCAATAAACATTGTGACATCGTGTCAGACGCTTGAGAAAAATAGCATGAACATTTTTCGAAAACTTGTTGTGTGTTACATTGAAGCAGTCGCATAACGACATAGATAACCTTTAAGGTCGCATCTCTAGGAGTTAAAATTTGCATTCTCGCTTAATGCCAGCAGCAAGGAGTTCTTCCCTTTTCCATTCTTTCCCTCCATAAAACTGAAACACAAATTTACCATAGTTTATACGAACTGTAAGGCAACTTGTTGCCTGTGTTGTGCTGTGTGTGTGTGTGTGTGCTTGTGAGAGAAGCAGATGTTGAATGGCTCCCCGCAATTCAACATCTTTCTGGATCAGGATGGGGCTGTGATCAGCGTTCCCTGCTCGCGGTTCACGCGGCATTGGTGAGGGTGACTGTGCTTTACAGCCTTCCTATTCTGCACAGGATATCAACAACTTCATTAAATACACTTCGGTCCCTGTTTGCTCGGAGCCTTCGTCGATGCCTCGGAGTTTCAAGAATGGCTGAGACACGGCAAGTACTGGCTGAAGCTGGTGAGCTCCCGATTGAGATTCTCCGTCAACGGGAATCTGCTCGGCACTACCTCCGTTTGCGAGCTCACATTCCCCGCCACCCGCTCCTCAGGAAAATTCGATACCGCCCTGAAAGCGACTTCTATCCAGTAGCGCAGAGGACACGCCAGACTGTCACTGGCTTCATAACTAAGGACATTATACCGCCGGAAGCCCCCTGGTCTCTACCGGTACCGCCCACTTTTGTACGCCTCCCAAACCTTCTGGAAAGAAGAGATCAGGTCCCCCTTCAAGTCCTCCGAGCCCATTTTCGTGCTCTGGTAGACGAGAAGTTTTCTACGTTTACGGCAGCGTATAACGATGGCGCATCCCGAAACAACAAGTCCGCCTCAGCATTCGTCATACCATCCGAAGGCGTAGTGCACGGAAGGCGCCTTTCACATCCAACCTCCTCCACAGCGGCGGAACTCTATGCCATGCTTTTCTTTCTACAACACATCGCTGACTTTACACCCCGGGAATGGGCAGTCTTTACATACTCCAAATCTGCACTTCAAGCAATTGAAAATTCCGGCATACGAGGCCCATCCGCACCCCTAGTCACACATGTGTTAATGGCTTACCACACAATCTACGCAGCAGGTCACAGGCTAGTTCTCCAGTGGGTTCGAGCCCATTGTGGTGTCGTGGGGAACGAGCAGGCCGACAGCGCCGCAGAAGCAGCACTCGCGTATCAGAAACGGACCAGTATTGTTCTGCTGAGAGGAGACCGCCGTTCAATTCTGCGACGCCTAGTAACACCCCTGGCTTCCTGCCAACCGACATTCTTCCCCCCTCTATGTTGAGCAGAGTTGATCCAACGCTCGCTTTCCGCATGCCACGAAACACCTTTCGTCAAGATGCTGCATTAATCCACCGAATGCGCCTCGATGTGGCCTTTACAGCTCAGTGGCGTTACCGCTTGAGGCAAGTTGACTCTCCCACCTGCTGCCACTGTGGTGCTCTTGAGGATCTGGAGCATATGCCCTCACTACCAACCTTCCCGAACCACACTCTCCGAGTCTCTTCGTCAGCTGGAGTCTCGCCCCTTCTCCCTATCGAAATTGCTTGGTCCCTGGCCCAATCCAGCCCAGCAACGCTCTGCGCTAAAAGCTCTTCTGACATTTCTGGACACCATCGGACTTCGATCGTTATTGTGAAGGGGCTCGTTATTTTATTCCCCACGTTCCCACCAGCAGTTGGGTAGAGTATCGCCTGTGGCGATGAAACTCCCCACTCTCCAAGGTCAAAAATAGGAAAGTTAACTAGCCATTGACCTCTTTTCAAGTCATACACAGAAGAGCACATGTGAAACGAAGTTATATGGGTAATAATGTTCCCGTGAATCATCTGTTGGACTAAGGAATATAATTTGTACTTAGCGAAACTGCAAACGTCCATTACGGATAACACATACAACGCGAAGGATGCTGAATTTCTGGGCGGGATGCATAGTATGATACGTAATGCTCTTTTTTGTATTCAGTAAAGTAGCGTTTCAAACCGGGAAAGACGGGGGGGGGGGGGGGGGGGGGGGCTCTGGCGCGTTCGGCGCTCGACTATCCTTGCCTTTGCTGACCAAGAGTCAGGGAGGCTCCGCCTCCAAATGGCGCGCCAATAGGAGGACTCGGGAGGCGGAGCGCTGCGGCCTCTGCTCTTGACTAATAGATGGCGCATCGGTAGCGCTCGGCTCAGGATATGTAAGCCGCTGTCGTCTGCTTCTTCCGGTAGAGCTACGACCTTGAAGTCTCTGCTCTCGCGTAAGAGATGGCGCAACATTGGCGCTCGGTATAAAGCCCCTCTATACGGAAAAGTAGCGAGAAGCTTTGAAATCGCCGCCGAGCTCGCTGATAGGCCCGTTCGCAGCACGTGGTTTTTCGCCGCCATGAAGGCTCCAGGCTCCAGCCTCGGGCGTTGTGTGGCCATTGTAGCTGCTGTCCTGTGCAACGTCCACTGTTTTAACGTTCCTGCAAGCGACTGTCAGTACTGGTAAGTTGAAGACTACTGGTAAGTTCTGCTTGCGGAAGTTAGTTTTTGCTTCTTCTTTACCATATTTATTTCTCTAAAGGGCGAACATGCCCGGTTGCTGCGCAGTAGATTACCGCAACCGGGGTGAAGAAGGGAAAGGGAGACTCCAGGTATGCATGTAGCGATGAAAAACATCTGAACAGTGTTGACTTGCTTTATAAATTACTGGGAAAATGTTTCCGTCTTCTAATATTGCTTGTATGTCTTCTTTGTTAGTCACAGCTACTCCCACAGCTTCAAAAGAAACTGTAGATGCCTCACCAGAACAGCACACGGATAATGGTAAGTACGTTAGCTCCACTCCAGGGGTACTTGTTTGTCTCACATTTGCACTTTGCTTGTTTACCCTTCACAGCCTCTACCGATGTTCCTGTCAGTCACCAGCCAGGACCTGGTAGGTGTGAATCTCAGTGACATGATTATGCACATGCTTATGAATTTTGTGTATTTTGTCCAGCTATGCCCACAGCAGTGTCAAGCTTAGAAGACTGCACACCTGGACAAGACCATCCAACGACTGGTGAGTAAACGACGTTCCACAGATATTGTCTGGCTTTTTGTATGTTAATTCTAACAATCGCCTGTTTGGACATCCGCTACCATGTACATTGACTTCAAGCTGTTGTTTCACTCTTTTACCCAGATGCATCCACTCATGTAGCCCTGGTCAAGAGGATTCAGCAACTTGAAGCTGAGCTCGATACTGTACGACGGAAGCTCAAATTGTCTCAAAAGCAGAGGTGTCATGCCATTGCTGTCAACAGACGAATGGCCGCGGGACTGAAGAAGTACCTAAATGAGGACCAAGTGAAGTGTCTTCAGAGGTCAACAATGAAAGGCACAGCCTGGGGCAGGAAGACTGTAGTCAAGGCATTAAAAATACGACTATCTTGTGGAGCACGAGGTTACAATGCTGTGAAGGAACTTGGTCAACCGTTGCCTTCCGAACGGACTCTGCAAAGGCATCTGGAGGGCTACAAATTCCATCCAGGGTTGTTACAGGACATCATGAAGTCTCTCGCACTAAAGGTACAAAGGCACAAATAAAATGCATGACACCTGACACCACGCATGATAAATAGGTAGGGTGCACGACACCTTTTAGTTGGATATACAAGTAAACCCAACGTTCCATGTGCAGGCAAAACTGATGTCACCTGAAGAACGTCACGCCACTTTAATGCTGGATGAGGTGCAACTGGCTCTTGGTCTCGTCTACGACCCTTCTTCAGGCTCCGTGCTGGGAACACCAACCGTCCCTCTTGCAGATGGAACTCTCCCGGTTGACTGCTTGGCCACCCATGGACTAGTCTTCATGCTCGGAGGCATCTCTACACGCTGGAAGCAAACAGTTGCTTACCATTTGACTGGCAACTCATTTCATGCCGGGACAGTGAAGGACTTCATCGTTGACATCATTAAGGAGTGCGAGGCCATTTCGTTGAAGGTGGATGTCATCGTTACCGATATGGGTGGTGGAAACCAGGGCCTGTGGAAGCTATTTGGTGTTGTCGTTACCGATATGGGTGGTGGAAACCAGGGCCTGTGGAAGCTATTTGGTGTTGTCGTTGGAAAGCATAGCAAACCAAAAACTTGGTGCCCCCATCCCTGCGACGAAAACAGAAAGCTGCATTTCATGGCCGATGTGCCCCACTTATTCAAGAACTTGAGGAGCCACCTAACTAATGGTCAGAAGATATATCTGCCAGAGAAGATAGTTAAAGCCCATGGCCTATCAAGCAACGAGGTCTCTATTCAACCAATTAGGCAGCTTGTAGAGATTGACAGCAAGGCAGAACTGAAAGTCGCTCCTCATCTCAAGCCCTCTCACGTGAACCCAAGCCACTATGATAAAATGAAGGTGGGACCGGCGTTCACCTTACTGAACAATGACACAAGCGCTGCACTTCGTTTACTTGTGGACAATGGAACCTTGGACAAATCTGCACTAACGACAGCATGGTTCGTCGAAACGGTGTTCAAGTGGTTCCGCCTAATGACATCAAGGACAACAAAACTAGCCCTCAGCAACTTTGATGGCATACAGTATGGAAGAGCAACTGAGTTTCCGAACGGGGTAATCCAGCTTTTTGAAGTGCTGTCTATTGGTGACGCAAGAAAGGCTGCCTGGAAGCCAGTGCAGACTGGCTTTATCCTTGCAACAAGCTCTGCCTTAATTCTACAGAGACATTTTCTCGAAGAATGTGGCTATAAGTTTCTCTTCCTGAGCCGTTTTTCCCAGGATGCATTAGAGAACCTCTTCTCCACACTGCGTTCGAAAAACCCAGTCCCACGAGTCCTCGAGTTCAAATATGCATTCCGTGCAGCAACAATGGCACAGTTCCTTCGTCCCAGCAAGGATGGAAGCTATGCTGAAGAGGACTGTTTCCTTTTGACAGGCCTGCCACAGAATGAGAAATCGAGGCCAAAAGAAAATGGCGTAGCCTGTCCTTTGGATTTCCTGGACCTCGACAACCAAGAGCAAGAATCTTTGGAGTACCTCGCAGGTTACGTTGCATCACAAGTCAAGAAGACAATCTCGTGTGAAAACTGCAGCACTGCGATAACAAGCACAGCAAAAGGCAGCAAGCTTACAGTTCTGAAGGCATATAACAAAGAAAAGATGTCGCTGACAGTTCCATCGCCTGCTGTGGTGCAGGTCATAGAGGCTGCTGAGGGCTACATCCGCGAGAACCAAGACAACCTAATCACAAACAGACTATCACTTAGCACCTTGAGAAAAACTGTACGGGGAGCACTTGTTATGGCAGGTTGCTTTCCCTCTTGTCATGACATTGCTGACACTATAATAGCAACATTTTTTAGAATAAGGATGCGCATTCTAGTTAAAAAGAGAAATCTTGTTTTGGTGCAGAGCCAGCAAAACAGCCAAAAGTGTGGCAGTAGGAGTCTGGGCATGCAGGCTGCTGTTAGTAAGATCCGGTAGGCTGTAGTGAAATAAATGTTTTGCAGACATGTACTTGCTTGCACTCTTTGTTTGAATGGGACATAGTTGGACCCAGTTTAACTTGCACGTCCCCGGGTCAGAGTTAAAACCGGATATAACCAGTGCCTAAAACTCAAACATACTCAGACATACACAAGCACTCAGCTGCCAATCCTCTGGTTCCTGCCGTTGTCAATTACGGGGTGGCGGGAAAGGTTATTATTGACGGGGGAAATATACGTTTATTGAAAATAAGAGATAATGGGGACGGGTTAGCTTCGTCTCAGTGGTTACCTCAATGAGATTTGATGGATCGACCGTCACAAGCAAGGCGCTAACACTGCAGGACGAACGTACCTGGAGACCCTGTCTAACAAATTTTGTGCTGAGCTGATACACAAGCACAGACACCAAAGAACATATTTCGCCTTCCGAATTTCTCATTATCACCGATAATCCGACGGCTGCAGCAGATGCATTCGAGATGAGCCGGTAGCGATCCGTAGCCATTCTCACCCGCTTCTCTGCGGCTTAAGACTTCTGTGGAATGTCTATTTCGTTGCTCCTGCAGTTCAGCACTTCCTTGACAACGTTTCTAATGAGTATCCAGCGCATATTTGTGTGTATATGCCCGCCGCAGGAGTATTTCCCGACACAGAAAAAGCATGGAGATGAGGCAGATGTCGTCTGCTATTCTCCTCCCTGGAGCCTTCGAGACGGCGCGCGCGTCGAAAGGAGGAGTGAGAGAGGGAGGTTGTCGCTACTTTTCCGTATAGAGGGGCTTTAGCTCGGTAACGGCTAACGGCACGTGTGGTCGCCATAACTTCGAGCCTCGGCCTTGAGACTGGCCGGTAACCTAAATTCCGATGACGCGGCGATAGCAAACCATAGTGCGTAGTTTTGACGATTATGCTTCATGGATGTGTCATTACATTACCAAATTTGTGGCCAGTTCGACGTTTCTCTCCGCTCTTATGCGTGAACATTGTCTCAGCTCATGAAAAAGGAAAGAAATGTTGCTGCTTTTATTCTACTCCTCGCACTTAAATAAATCATTTAAAATAATTGTACTGCGTGTTTCTTTTTTTTTTTTTTTGTAAGTAGTTACGCAAGTATGTAAAAAGGAAAGAAATGTTGCTGCTTGTTCTACTCCTCGCACTGAAATAAATCATTTCAAATAGTTGAACCTCTGTATGCAATAAGGGGATAAGTCGAAAAATCCCAAAATGAGAAGAGGGGCCTGATACGATTGTCCGTCCCATTGACACACATGCATTTCCCGTTTTTTACCATGCTGTAGCGGGCCAACAAATCTCAATAAGGTCCTAAGTTTTCATTGGCAGGTGCATACTGATATGTCGATGTCTTTGCAACAAAAATAGTAAAAAGAGGATAAGTCGACTTATCCCCTTATTGCATACAGAGGTTCAATTGTACTGTGTGTTTCTTTTTTCTTTTTGTAAGTAGTTACGCAAGTATACTGCGTAGTTTTGATGATTATGCTTCATGGATGTGTAATTACATTACCAAATGTTTGGCCAGTTCGACGTTTCGCTCCGCTCTATGCGTGAACATTGTCTCAGCTCATGAAAAAGGAAAGAAGTGTTGCTGCTTTTGTTCTACTCCTCGTACTTAAATAAATCATTTAAAACGATTGTACTGTGTGTTTCTTTTTCTTTCTTTTTGTAAGTAGTTACGGAAGTATGTAAAAAGGAAAGAAATGTTGCTGCTTGTTCTACTCCTCACACTGAACTAAATCCTTTGAAATAATTATACTCTGTTTCTTTTTTTCCCTTTTTGTAAGTAGCTACCGTAGTTACTTGCGTAACTACTTACAAAAAGAAAAAGAAAAAAGAGAAAAGAAACACACAGTACAATTATTTTAAATTATTTATTTCAATGCGTGGAGTAGAACAAAAGCAGCAACATTTCTTTCCTTTTTCATGAGCTGAAACGATGTTCACGCATAAGAGTGGAGCGAAACGTCGAACTGGCCAAACATTTGGTAATGTAATTACACATCCATGAAGCATAATCGTCAAAACTACGCAGTATACTTGCGTAACTACTTACAAAAAGAAAAAAGAAACACTCAGTACAATTGAACCTCTGTATGCAACAAGGGGATAAGTCGACTTATCCTCTTTTTACTATTTTTGTTGCAAAGACGTCGACATATCAGTATGCACCTGCCAATGAAAACTTAGGACCTTATTGCGATTTGTTGGCCCGCTACAGCATGGTAAAAAACGGGAAATGCAAGTGTGTCAATGGGACGGACAATCGTATCAGGCCCCTCTTCTCATTTTGGGATTTTCCGACTTATCCCCTTATTGCATACAGAGGTTCAATTATTTGAAATGATTTATTTCAGTGCGAGGAGTAGAACAAACAGCAACATTTCTTTCCTTTTTACACACTTGCGTAACTACTTACAAAACAAGAAAAAAAAGAAAGACACAGTACAATTATTTTAAATGATTTATTTAATTGCGAGGAGTAGAATAAAAGCAGCAACATTTCTTTCCTTTTTCATGACCTGAGACAATGTTCACGCATAAGAGCGGAGCGAAACGTCGAACTGGCCACAAATTTGGTAATGTAATGACACATCGATGAAGCATAATCGTCAAAACTACGCACTATGGTTTGCTATCGCCGTGTCATCGGAATTTAGGTTACCGGCCAGTCTCAAGGTCGAGGCTAAAAGTTATGGCGACCACACGTGCCCTTACCGAGCGCCAATGTTGCGCCATCTCTTACGCGAGAGCAGAGGCTTCAAGGTCGTAGCTCTACCGGAAGAAGCAGACGACCGCGGCTCACATATCCCGAGCCGAGCGCTACCGATGCGCCATCTATTAGGCAAGAACAGAGCATAGAAATCATAAGGAGAGGCTAGAAGCAAAGGTGGCACTGGCTCTGCGTCAAAACGAGGGATGCGCCATATTGTGGCGGCCAGTGTTGCCATGTGCCAGTGCTGTCTGCGCGCTGTCCTTGGCAGCTCGGTTTCAATGCTGAATATTGTTACTGTAATCAATTTACGAGGAAATAAATGGAAGTAAGCATCAAATAAACATGAAGTAAGTAACACTGCGGCCTTCCCGTGCTGTAATCACCTGTTCTAAAAAGAAAAGGCAGCCTTGAGTGCAAGGGGAAGCTAGCAGAGTTTCGGTTCCGGAATTGCCGACAGCCGGCCGCGGTTATCGGCGAAAGCTAATTACGCGGAGTGCGACTTTGACGCTCGCTGCATCACAAGAAACAATGCGGCTGAAACAAGTGACCAGACATCCTTGACTAGATCGTTAGAACATGTGGAATTAGGGGAAACTCCGACGGAGTAATGAAACGATTGAAAGACTGGTTTGACCCTGGGGATGATAATTCTGGCGGTCCCTCCTTCGTGGGACTGCCGCCACAGCCGAAAAATATTTGTCTCTCCCGGAAGAGCCTCGTAAGCGCACAAACAAACATAGCGCCTCAGGTGCATTCTGTCGTCGCTAAAGACATGGGGCCCTTACACCATAGAAATCATAAGGATGATTTCTATGCTCGTCACTCTTGCGTTAAACTTTTGGATGCGACGACTTGCTTTCTTTTCTTTTTACACAATTAATACACACTGAAAAGACAACATATGAAAAGAGGAGTGTCACTGGAATAGCAAAAACAGCAGCAAGATTACATAATGTGAATTGGAATGATTTACGGGCTCGGCGCCCCCGGGGAAGAGCAGGTACCTCACAGCACAAGCTTGCCGATAATTCTTTGGGGCTCTGACTTTCTTTCTTTTTAATGTAATGGCCTGCTTCCTGGAGATGTGGATTACAGTTTTGAAGCCAGTGCAAGGAAGCTTCCCAGGCCGCAGGGTCGTGGTGAATATTGTTCTTCAATGTACACCGGCAATACCCACTATTCCCGCTGTTGTTGTCATGTCAGCATTTCTTCATTTGTAATAAGGTGTTTGGTGTTGGCTGGTGGACTTGCGAATCTTGCTGCACTGTATCTGGAGTTTTGCTTCCCGAATTGTGTGTGTGCTTCGGGCACAAGTCATGCCCATGTCGTGCGCGTTTCCAAGGTGTTACACAAGACATTCTGCCATATCTGGAGTATCTTTCCACAAGTGAGTGTCATTATTCACTAACATTCCCTAACACCTTTATTGGAGGCATAGAAATAATCAAATCATTATTTCTATTCATAGGCGATGGGAATTGTTGAGGTGCCATAGGTCGTACTTCTGTCAATATTATTGGTTTCCCCACCATGACCCCATACTTTTGCGACAGTGGTTTCAAGTGTATCTGAGCAGTCTTTTCACCCTTTTCAGACTCAAAGGATATGACACAGAAAAAATGGCTAGGAAGCAAGCGAGCAGGTGAAGATGATGCATAATGTAAAAACTCCGAGACTAGGGAACACGAAGGGACAGACACAACACGAAGTCTCAAACACAGCTCTGTGTTTGAGACTTCGTGTTGTGTCTGTCCCTTCGTGTTCCCTAGTCTCGGGGTTTTTACATTATGCATCAAAGGATATGTCCCAAACACTTCGAGCCCTCATGCTTTTACTTTAGCCACAACAAGAAATGGCTGAAGCCAGGTGCTATCCCCACTATTTTCTCCTGGAAACAGGACAGCAGCACGGTAGTATATTAATTTCATTTTGTGATGCAGAGAGTTACACACTTTCGGGGTATTGGCAGCGTTTGCAACTGGTCGGGGGTCCATGATGTTCATTCTACACTTGTCCATGAAACATGCAGGAATGACA
The DNA here is from genome assembly GCF_037126465.1 of Ornithodoros turicata. NCBI lineage: Eukaryota > Metazoa > Arthropoda > Arachnida > Ixodida > Argasidae > Ornithodoros > Ornithodoros turicata. Next base: position 97,308,987 of record NC_088201.1, on the reverse strand, counting down.
CTCGAACAAGATGTGGTACATTACAATTTATTTCATATGCAAAAAGTGGTATGGCCTTTGAATAACAGGACAGATGAAAGCAATCTTGGAGCAAGAATGAGGTCGTATACACACACGGTGCCTGTCGAGAAAAGAATTACTTACATTTGTTTTCTTACTTACATAATAACATCTTGTTACCTCTGGTAGGAGTAGGCAGTAATAATCAAGATTTTTATTATAGTACAAGTAAGTAACAGTTCCTGAAAAGTACTAATGTCAGAGATATGCAATAGCTATGACAGAGGTGTAACTAACGTGCAAGTTCAAAATCAATACCTCAGTTTCGAGCATTATACAGTGAATGCTCTTTCAGTCAAACGTCATACCAGCTGAAACAATGGTCAAGTCAAACACACCATGGTGCACAGGGATATTCACACTGTTGTAGAGTGCAGTCCACTAGTCAAATTACTGCTTTGCTCAAACAAGAAGTGCTGGATACTGGTTGTTGCAGTTACTAAATGCTTACTGTGGCACACAGTAAAGTGCACCTAAGAAATAGGTATTACAATGAATAAGCAGATACTGAAAACTGTTTAGTTGTACCGTGGTACAAAGCTTTACTTGGCTCCACACTCTGGCGATACCGTCTTCTGAAGGTGATGAAGTGCTTCCACCTGTTTGCGAAGCATGGTGCCACATTCATGTCATTCCAGAGCATATGGCTGCAGTGTCCACAGCCTGTGAAACTAGGATTTAAAAAATTGTGAAAATGAGAGAGCGCAAGCAACAGATTCGAAAACACAGTCTCTACATGCATATACGTGCGGTGAAATTCCTTCAAGTCAAAATGAATGAGAACTCTGCTTTGGTTAATCACATTGTCATAAACAATGCAGCATAACTCTACCATAAAGTCCACCACATAGATGAAGAACATCTATTGGACCACTACAGCTCTGAGCCCGAACATATCATCTCACTGGTGAAAGTGATCATGCTGTGGAAGCTCATTCAAGCTCAAGATCATTCCTGCTGTTGAAGCTGCACGAACTGTCCCGCAAGATAACAGAGAAATCCCAGAAGGCCTACATCATGAGCAAGCTGACAAAACAAGTGCTCTTCATGAACCAGTGAGGCGGAGGTCACGACAAGACCAATAAACGAGTTCAATCAGTCATGTTCGTTACATGTGCAAATTCTCCTTTAATATTTAGGCGCCAAGCGTCCTACGTTTACTCAAAATTTATGCTACAACTATGACAGCACCTATCACCTTTAAGGCCCCCATTTTCCTGTGTTTGTGTGTCTGCTTAGTGAAGAACGCCGAGCTCAATGGAGGTCAGATATCAACCCAGATCACCGTTCATGCATTTTTCAATATGACAGAGTAGCTTACGATACCTAAACTTCTTGCACAGACCAAGCTATATCGGTAACACGCACTGAAAATTTGGGTATTGACGTTCCATCCCCGTAAGAAATTACGCAGCGTATACGTTTACAGACATTATTTGTCATGCTAGCACAACCTGCGGTTGAAACAGGTATACGAGACCTGACATAAAAGGCTAGCATGACGTTGCAGCGTACAATACTTGGAGAGGCACATTCGGGAGGCAGATAAACGAATACGTACCTGCACCAGCTGCCAATTTTGTTTTTGTTTTTTGTGGATTGGCTTGGTTATCTGGCGCTCATGCACTTCCGGTCGGCTTCGGCTCCTACAATATGGCGAAGCCCGCGCTTTGCCGTTGAGGAGGAAAGTCCCTCCGTTCAACTCCTTTGCTCTCTCCCTCTTTCTTCCTCAGGCCTTTGCTTCTAGTCTCTCCTTATGATTTCTATGGAGCAGAGACCGCAGCGCTCCGCCTCCCGCGTCCTCCTATTGGCGCGCCATTTGGAGGCGGAGCCTCCCTCGCTCTTGGTCAGCAAAGTCAAGGATAGTCACCATACTGAGACTGGCCGGTAACCTAAATTCCGATGACGCGGCTTCATGGATGTGTCATTACATTACCAAATTTCTGGCCAGTTCGACGTTTCGCTCCACTCTTATGCGTGAACATCGTTTCAGCTCATGAAAAAGGAAAGAAATGTTGCTGCTTTTGTTCTACTCCACGCATTGAAATAAATAATTTAAAATAATTGTACTGTGTGTTTCTTTTCTCTTTTTTCTTTTTCTTTTTGTAAGTAGTTACGCAAGTATACTGCGTAGTTTTGCCGATTATGCTTCATGGATGTGTCATTGCATTACCAAATTTTTGGCCAGTTCGACGTTTCGCTCTGCTCTTATGCGTGAACATTGTTTCAACTCATGAAAAAGGAAAGAAATGTTGCTGTTTTTGTTCTACACCTCGCACTGAAATAAATAATTTAAAATAATTGTACTGTGTGTTTCTTTTTTCTTTTAGTAAGTAGTTACGCAAGTATACTGCGTAGTTTTGCCGATTATGCTTCATGGATGTGTCATTGACACATCCATGGTAATGGTAATAAATAAATTGTAATAAATAAATAATGGTAATAGTAAATAAATGGTAATAAATAAATCCAATAAAATTTTTTGTAATGTAATTTACATTACCAAATTTTTGGCCAGTTCGACGTTTCGCTCCGCTCTTATGCGTGTGAACATTGTCTCAGCTCATGGAAAAGGAAATAAATGTTGCTGCTTTTGTTCTGCTCCTCGCACTGAAATAAATCATTTAAAATAATTGCACTGTGTGCTTCTTTTTTTTTCTTTTTGTAAGTAGTTACGCAAGTATGTAAAAAGGAAAGAAATGTAGCTGCTTGTTCTACTCCTCACACTGAACTAAATCATTTGAAATAATTATACTGTTTCTTTTTTCCCTTTTTGTAAGTTGTTACCGAAGAAAATAATTGTACTGTGTGTGTGTGTGTGTGTTTCGTTTTTGTAAGTACAGAAGTACGTACAGAAGGAAAGAAATGTTGCTGATTGTTCTACTTTTTGCACTGAAATAAATCATTTGAAATAATTGTACAATGTGTGTCTTTTTCTTTTTGTAAGTAGTTACGGAAGAAACTGTTTCGTTTTTGTAAGGGTTCCGGGACATTTGGTCGAACGTCGTTTGGTCGAAAGCCGTTTGATCGAATGCGGGACATTTGGACGAAAGCCATTTGATCGAATACCGTTTGATCGTAACGGCAGCGGTCATGAAACAGAACACACAGACAACGTGACAAGATTAAGAAGCAATTCCCCAAGGCCCTGATACCTTCTGCATATTTCCGGCAGTTATGTTGGAAAAACGCAGCGAACCACATGTCACACGTTAGCGTGGGCGTAGGAAAAAATTGTCCAGGTTTGCGACGCATTTTACCAAATGAAATGTTTGCGCGTACTTTTAGCAATAGGCTGAGGCAGTATCAGCCACGACGACATGAGGGTGGAGCTAAGCGTCTAATTTTACTTTCAAAGCTCCTGCAAATGCAGTTTCAGCACTTAATGCAAATAAATAACGAAAAAAAAGCACATCATCGGATCGCCTTCTGGATGCGAAAAAGTGGATTAGGATGAGGAATGTGTTTATGGGCGAGCGGATTACACAAAGTGAAATATTCCTTGGGATAACAGCATTTAGAACTGAAGCTTTCTTTTGTTGTTTTCTTCATTTTTGTTTCATCAACGCTCCAAGCGAACGAATAAAAGAATCGATCAAACCACAGCTGCCATCTTGATCAAACGGTGTTTGATCAAATGCCTTTCGAGCAAATGTCCCGCGTTCGATCAAACGGCTTTCGACCAAACGACGTTCGATCAAATGTCCTGGAACCCTTACAAAAAGGAAACACACACACACAGTACAATTATTTTCTTCCGTAACTACTTACAAAAAGGGAAAAAAAGAAACAGTATAATTATTTCAAAGGATTTAGTTCCGTGTGAGGAGTAGAGCATGCAGCTACATTTCTTTCCTTTTCACATACTTCCGTAACTACTTACAAAAAGAAAGAAAGAGAAACACACTGTACAATTATTTTAAATGATTTATTTAAGTGCGAGGAATAGAACAAAAGCAGCAATATTTCTTTCCTCTTTCATGAGCTGAGACAATGCGTCGAACTGGCCAAAAATTTGGTAATGTAATGACACATCCATGAAGCATGATCGTCAAAACTACGCAGTATACTTGCGTAACTACTTACAAAAAGAAAAAAGAAAGGGGATAAGTCGACTTACCCTCTTTTTACTGTTTTTGTTGCAATGACACCTACATACCAGTATGCATCTGTCAATGAAAACTTAGGACCTTATTGCGATTTATTGGCCCGCTACAGCATGGTAAAAAACGGGAAATGCATGTGCGTCAATGGGACGGACAATCATATCAGGCCCCACACATCCGCCGACGCCGCTGCGAAGCAGGCCCACACCTCTGCACCATTGTTATCGGTCCCGCTATCACCCTCGTCATGCCGACTCCACATACGCCGCATGTGCGCCCAGCACACTCGCCTCTTCGCTGAGAGCGCTGTCCCAGCCCGCACTTTCCTTCATTCCATCGATCCCAAGATGGAGCTCACCATCCCACTGAGCCTCACTCGAAGGGAGAGCTCACTCCTTCACCGCTTACGACTCAACGTCGCTAAGACCCCATCGCGCCAGTTCCTCATGGGGAACATAGGTTCTCCACTATGCACGAAATGTGGTGTGGTGGCGGACACTACCCACCTCCCCCTGCACTGCCACCTTTACTCATCAGCCAGAGCCGCACTTGAGCAACAGCTCACACACCTCGGCCTGCACCTCACGCTGCGGACCTTACTTGGCCCCGTGCAGCGCGCCCGACAGTGCGTAGTCACCAGACTGCTCCTCCGTTACCTCGCTGCAACCGACCTACTGGTCGCCCTGTGAACCGGACTATGCCCGCCTGGGTACTCTCTCTCTGATTCTTTTTCATTCTTTTTTTATTCTTTTATTTTTATTTTTATCTTTTTTATTTTTTGGGGGGAATAGCAAGCCGACACCCTGTCTGGCTGACCTTTCCCTCGTTCTTCTTTGTTTGTTTGTTTGTTTGTTAGCATTAAACGTATCCCCCCCCCTTTTCTCATTTTGGATTTTTCAACTTATCCCCTTATTGCATACAGAGGTTCAATTATTTTAAATGATTTATTTCAGTGCGAGGAGTAGGACAAGCAGCAACATTTATTTCCTCTTTCATGAGCTGAGACAATGTTCACGCATAAGAGCGGAGCGAAACGGGTCTAGGACTTTTCGGTACAGGTCATTTCGGTACACGGCTACACCGCTGGAAGGTGGTCTTCGGCTTCTGAGTCATAAAACGGTGACATTCTTTTTTTTTCGAGTACCTAAAATTGCGAGTACCTAGACTATGCATTAATCATGCAATGCGTTGTTTCAGTATGTCATCCAAGGGAAATACTCGAAGCATCCCATGCACGGTACATGTCTTTAGATGGTCGCCGCGAAAAGTATAATTTCCAGGCATTGCCTCTGCAGGGATTGTCAGCCATAAGGCCGAAAAATCGAATCCCCGAACAAACCGAAAGTCAAAATTCAAGGCTAAGGTTAGGTTAAATTTTCTTTATATGGTTAGTTCAAAAAGAGTGTTTACAGTTTACACGCGCTTGGACGGACATTATGTTGAAATCTTGTGCGAAAAAAATGAACAATGTCTCTTCGGCCTTCAGATAGGTCGGTGTTTTGATTTTTCGGCCCTTCGTCTGTTGGCCGTTTTAATCTTTTGGCCTTTCGTGTTTTGACCTTTTGATGGGTTTCCCTCTGCAGGACACATAAGGGCTCAAAAATGGTAGTAAATGTGGTGACGGGAGTGTAGATGTTCCCCTAAAATTGCCTGTATCTGCATGCTGCAATGATCGCAAAGTAGCCTTCCTGCAGCGCCTTACGGGTGGCAACCTGAAGGCCGTAGGAAAGAATGACCCCGGAGAAAATGTTATCGGAAAAAAGTGCCCCCGTTATAGCAGGCAGGCATTTTTATCTGGCTTATTTTGTCCTACTCTCTTTCACAGAAGACATCCCAGATGCCCGTTGTTAATGTAGGTCGTCAAAAATGTTATGTTCGTAAAAAAGGAAATGAAGAGGTTGCCGGACTTTTCAGCAAACGTATTTTCGTTGAAAGCCATTAAAAAAAGAACAAAGAAAGAAAGAAAGGTCATGGTAATTTTAATTTACAGTGAACAACGCAACGGACAACGAACTGACGTTTTCGTATGTGCAAAACCTTGTAATGCCCTTCCTTATACATGGTGTCTTTTTATATACAGATTTTTTTATCAAAAATCTATAAGAGTCCCAGATATGCCGTTTGGATGACAATAGCTGGCAAAGAATATCTGCCGACCTAGAGATGTTACAAGTGAAAACAGGACGTCTGTGGCTCATACATTTTTAATAAAAAATCTGTATTGAGAACAAAACACGTTGTCATAACCAATAAGTCGAAGACCATATTCCAGCGGTATGGCCGTGTACCGAAATGTCAGTGTACCGAAAGGTCCTGTACCGAAATGTCCTGTACCGAAAGGTCCGTATCCCGAGCGAAACGTCGAACTGCCCAAAAATTTGGTAATGTAATGACACATCCATGAAGCATGATCGTCAAAACTACGCACTATGGTTTGCTATCGCCGCGTCATCGGAATTTAGGTTACCGGCCAGTCTCAAGGTCGAGGCTCAAAGTTATGGCGACCACACCGAGCTAGGGAGCCTCCATGTGCGTTCCCTTTTCAGGGAGGCGACAACTCCGTCGTCTACTAGAAGCGCCGGCATTTTGACTCTTACATCGCATTGGGCGTCAGCGGCGGGGTTGCGTTTTTCTCGATTTTTCGCGACACGAAGAGGGTAAAAGCGGAATGAAGGATACTAGCGTAGCAAAACTGTCATATATGCTAGTGGAGCTGGTCATGGGTCGTAAAATACGTTGTTAATGCTTTCTGACGTTTGTATAAATTCGTCACTGCACCTGCACACGCAGTCGTGTCTCGACCAATGAATTACAATAGTAAACATGGGAATGTGTACAGACAACAGAAATATGTTTATTGCAAGCAGATTTTATTACAACGTCTCATTCAAGTTCAACGCCTGCTGCCGTTTTGTTTGAAAACAACGTTGTTTTACCGACATGCTCCTATCGGAAGTGCACCCTCAATCGTAGTTGTACAAATTTGCCGATGATTACATGATATAGTTCTTCATTATGTTGGCGACAAGACGTAAGATTCCTGTCCACGTTATTATGAATGAAAGTTGATACAGTCTTAAAAGGTGAGTGCATCGCATAAATGCGTTTTGAAGCAGAAATCGCTCTGAATGCCTCTTCACATTGTACGGAGAAATGTGCTACGCTGCCCGAAATGTACCGAAAATTCATTGCACCACGTACGTGCTCACGAAGCTCAGTGAGCTTGTTGTGGCTTTACGGAGATTCTGCACATAATCCGACGTTGCATGACTGGCATAACCTCATCGACTTCAGGGCACTTTTCACAACAAACCCGCCGATATGTGACAGGATATCGCACTCGGCACCAGTTACCTCTTCGATAGATACCTAGTCCAGGTCGCTGTCTTCATCCCTTTCGTCTGAGTTTTTTTTTTTTTTTTTTTTCACTTGATTGCTCAGCAGATCTGTGAGGTAATCGCTGTTGTCGATGTTATAGTTGCCAGTCCGCGCGGTGTGCAGGAACTGGCAGACAGAAATCAGTTTCAAAGAAACTGGTTCGGTTAAAAAGAATTCGTAGCCATGCACCTTCAGGGCCTCTTCTTGCAACTTCAGTACAACGTCTGTCGACATAATACCGACCTGAGCTGGCTTCCAATGGAGTGTCGCTAAGGTTCTCAAAGAAATAGAGAAAAGAAAGAAGGAGCACTTTCACGTGTAAAGTCCGATGCAAAAGAACTGTGACCCGAACGTGGTACACACAGAAAAAATGAGACGGAACACTGGTATTACCGAGATTTGTGAGTAAAATAATCTTCCAGACGCAAGCACACATGCAACGAGAGAAACAAATGACTCGTGGAACGACCGATTTCGGCAGTAAAAGAGGCAGTTCTGACAAGCTTGTTGCGCGCTGGATTTAAAATTTCGGAGGGATGAGTTGCGATATTTGTTCCCACAACATATAATGACGCTAAGATACAGAAGAAATGAAATCACTTGCGTGTACATGCCCAAAATGCCCACTCCGCACGAGGGCGAGGAGGAAAGGTGGCGTTGGCACGGTTAAAGGGTGTCTCCTCCCTGAAAAGCGGAGAAGTCGCAGCAACCCATGGAAGCTCCCTAACACAGAGCGCCGATGTTGCGCCATCTCTTACGCGAGAGCAGAGGCTTCAAGGTCGTAGCTCTACCGGTACTCTAGTTTGACACGTAATGACACGTTTTCTGGGACACCCTGTATACAGGGTGTCCCAGAAAACGTGTCATTGAATTATAATAAAAAAACTACAGCACCTAGAGTCATGCGGTCAACGGCATTTGTTCTTACTGGGTTTTTGCCACCTCCTCGTGTGAATGTCGTGTAACCTAAATTTAATTATGTAAATTTTTGCGAGCTTAAGTCGGAAATTTGCCTGGTAAAGGTCACTTTTTTACCCCACCAATGTGAAGAGCGTGTCTAATTTAGTCAAATTAATGATAATTGACAGGGATATTCACGAGCTATCCCATCGGAAAAAATGGCTGAACATCATGCTCTACGGATGTCGCACGGAATACCGCACGATGAATTTTTCAGCGCAATCTTTGTCAGTCCGACGAAAGGAGGTTGGAAACCCAGCCCTCCCCGACATCGCAGAAAGAGATAAAACAGGCACGGCTTACCACGTCCGACTTTCGCTGGGATAATGCTTTCCCTCTCCCAATTTTAGGAACTGTTACTTTTTCTACTATCACTCTGTGGGCTGGCTTCGGAACCTCCTTTCGTCGGACTGCGAGCGATTGCGCTCAGAAAGACATCGCGCGTTATGGTCCGGTGCTCCGAAAAGCATGATATTCGGCTATTTTTTCCGATGGGATAGCTCGTGAATATCACTGCCAATTATCATGAATTTGAGTGAATTCGGCACGCTCTTCATATTGATGGGGTAAAAAAGTGACCTTCCCTTGGCAAATTTCTGAGTTCAGTTCGCAAATATTTGCATAATTAAACTTGGAGTACATGACATTCACATTAGGAGGTGGCGAAAACCTAATAAGAACAAATGCCGTTGACCGCATGATTCTAGGTGGCGTAGCTTTTTTATTGTAATTCAATGACACGTTTTCTGGGACACCCCGTATACAGGGTGTTTCAAAAAACGTGTCATTCGGACTTTATAAAAAAACGGGGCGACGGAAAAATACGGGGTAAACGGCACTTGTGTGGCAACTGAATTTGCCATCTTGTAAAAATATTCTCATTTGATTTTAATTAAAAGAAATTGAATTGCTTTAATTGAACTTCGAAATTTCCCAAGTCAACCTCACGTTTTTTGTACAGAATTAGAGAGCCCGTAGCGAACTTAGTCAGAACCACCAAGAAATTCGCTCGATATTGCAAAGGGAACTGCCGAAAAAAAGTCCAGAAGTTGAGGCTTCAGAGTTTCGGGTATTCAACAGCGCACCAAATCAGTTGCAAAGATGCGCGGAGGGCAGGCCATGTTCCTGCCCCCATGAAGAATAGTTTATCGCCGGACCGGCGTGCAGCACAAGACGCGCCGATAACAAGGCGGGTTACATTCCACCATACATTGATAAGCGGCAAACAAAAATGATTCCGCCTCTTTTTTCCCGCCCTGTTTTTTTTTTTTTTTCGACCTTCTATTTTTCATGGGGGCAGGAGCAAGTCCTCCTCTTCCCGAATCTTTGCGTCTGATTTCGTGCGCCGTTGAATACCCGAAACTTTGAAGCCTCAATTTCGGGACTTTCTTTTGGCAGTTCCATTTGCAATATCGAGCGGATTTCTTGGTGGATCTGACTAAGTTCGCTACGGGCTCTCTACTTCTGTAAAAAAAAACGTTAGGTTGACTTGGGAAATTTTTGAGTTCAATTAAAGAAATTCAATTTATTTTAATTAAACTCTAATGAAAATATTTTTGCAAGATGGCAAATTCAGTTGCCACACAAATGCCGTTTACCCCGTATTTTTTCGTCGCCCCGTTTTTTTATAAAGTCCGAATGACACGCTTTTTGAAATACCCTGTATAGTATAGTAATAGGCTGGATAGCGGATTGAGGGTGCAACCGTACGGTCACCGGCCGCCATCTTGGGAAGCTCAAAACATTGCCGTCCGTGACTCAGCTGCATTATCTGCATGCGCCTTTGCGTATCATTTTTGTGATGTGATGCCCGCCTGCTGTGGTTATGGGTGTGTTGACCGTACTGGCAAGGCACCGGGGACGACATTTCACAAGTAAGTCACTTGGTTTTACAAATAAATGTGATTTATTAGTCCACCTTTTATGACATAAAATGCCGTGGAAGAACCGTAGAGAAAACAAGGAAATAAGTGGACGTGAGTTAAAAGCGAATTAAAAGTAACTTGGAACGCTTAAGTTACTTTGGCAAAGTTACCTGAAAAAGGAGTTCCTCTGAAAGTTACCACGGCACAAAAGTAGCGAGTTAAGTTATATAGTTACCAAGAAAAGGAACTTAGCTACAGTAACGAGTTACCTCGAACTCCGGTTGAAAGTGTGTATTTGCATGAAAATTAGCCTCTAGAATCATGTTCCCTAGTTTCAAGCGATGGTTGATGATTGGAATCAGTACTGCACGAAGGGCACCTTAAAGCTGCAGCTAGTCCAATATATGAAAACACTCCTGAATTATGCATTCATATGCAGTAAAAGCCACTCCATATTGGATAGGACAATACTAAGATGGGCAAAAGCATATAAAGAAAAAAATATTGCATGAAAATTTTGTCTAACATACAAACTCGTATTAGTGGGACATACAAACACACCAGCCATATGTCTCTTTGGTGCGTTCCAGCATGTGTTCTTTACTTAGACAATAAATAATTTTTCAACCTCGAATGTCTACTCTTTCTTCTCCCTGCTTAAGTTTGTGACAATATATGTTTGAATGCAGCCCAAATGAAAACAATGTGATCCGTCTGATCAAAGAAGTTTCCCAGTGCTACAGCAGTATCGGACTGTACCACCTTGCCAAGGAACATACAGAGAAGGTGACAGCCAGGCCTCACTGCGAAAGAAATTGTCAAGGTTGATCATATTCAACAACCAGTAATGCACTCTGCCCACTTACCTGGTTGACTGCTTCAAACTTGCTGTTGCAACTGGACTTAGCTTTCGCCACAAGACTTTGCTACTTAGCCTTTTTATGACTTATTCACTCTGCCTCTAGTCATTTTGAACTGTCTTTACCGCCATTTACTTCCCCAGTGCACATATTTCTAGTCGATATGTTTTTACCGTCATATAGCCTTTATATCACATAATATCATTCTAGTCCTTTGGAAGTGCTTTAGTGCCGTTCCGCATTTCGTGTCATAACTATAGTCATATCTAAACTTCCTGTGCAAAGCATAATCTTTATACCCAAGCATATTAAGGTGGTTACATAAACAAACGTGCCAAACATTCCTTGGCATTCCACACCCCCGAGCAGAAAGGAAATGGGAGAAACACGAGAAGCAACATGCTGCACACGCTGACAGACGACAAAGGAAACGTAACACAACAAATACAACACCACACAAAACCAGCAAATCACATAATCGAAGTTCAAAGTACAAAACTGGAACGACACGACCTCACGCGAGTACAAAATAGACAGGAAATAACATGTATGTGACGGGATTTCACACAAAAAACGTAAGGAATCCAATCACGAGGGATTTCTGCAGCGATCCGTGGCAAAATTTTAGCGAAGCAGCAAGGGAAGCGCTCACAAACAGCAAAACTTGTCACAGCTTACATGCATTCCAATGGGCTGTAATGGCTCTTTTGAGCACCGCAATATGGTGACCGGTTGGCGTACCCTTTCCCGCGATACCCTCACAAATCCGCTATCCAGCCTTTATACATAGAGATCAGTGGGCTCACATATCCCGAGCCGAGCACTATCGGTGCGCCATCTATTAGGCAAGAGCAGTGGCCGCAGCGCTCCGCCTCCCGAGTCCTCCTATTGGCGTGCCATTTGGAGGCGGAGCCTCCCTCGCTCTTGGTCAGTAAAGTAAAGGATAGTCCTCAAGGCCGGACCGAGGATTTCGGATGGGTTGCTAACACAGTTCCCACGAGAGGTTATGCATAGGGTCTCTCTCAAAAGTCTTCTGTGGGGGTCCAATTCAGAAGTCTTTACAATTGTTTCATCCCATAGAGGGAAGCAATCTGAGCATTCTTCCAAATGCTTGGCAACCACAAGCTAGGGGGATCTGATAAACAACATTTGAACAACAGGGGACGAATTTGTTCCGGTGATTCTTACAGGTAACTTCAGGTTTCGCGAAAGGGCCTTTCACACTGCCGCGACACGGACAAGACAGTCAACAAAAACAAGCGTTTTTGTCGTTGTTGTTGCTATGTCACACTGCTCAAACAAAAAACACGAACAGACGACCACGTCATCCGACAGTGTCTTCGGAGCGTGTCGTATCGCAGGTCGTTGTTTTGGTTTCGAGACACACTGAAAACACTCGACGCGGTCGACACAGTAGTCGCGCCTTCCCCCCACATCAGGATGGCGGAGGGAACGAGTACACTGGCGTCTCTCGCTGTATCTTGCTACAGATTGAGACGACGAGTACCGCTAAAACATTTTACCCAACATACATTTTTGGCTTTCTACTTGTGGTAAACAGAAAGCGTGCATCGTCTTTTACAAAGGGTGATAAAGCCCCGTTGCCCCTTCGAGCAATTGGGACCTCTCCTATTGTGTCCCCCTCCTTTGGCTGGTCATAAAGCAGTAAAAGTCGGGTCAGCGTTCGTGATTGGCTCTGACTGCGATATTGGACCCCTGTGCGAGACTCGTGTAGTGGACGATGAATTGAGGGAGACAAGGAAAGATGAGATCAAAAGCCCGAGGACAGATAGAAGTACAGACGGAGCTCCCACCGAAAGCCGAGCGCTGGAACATAGGTTGCTGCCAACCGTCATACATAGCAAGTCTTCCGCGCTACCAAGAGCCGACACCTGGATCGCATTGGAATCACGGATACTTGAGGCCCTCGTCTATCGCCTGTCACCAGACATAAACACTGCCAACGCCTGTCTACGCTGCCAAAAGTACGTTGTGCAACCTGCGAATCCAAGATCGGCCAGGTGTCACGGCAATGATTCGTTTGTGGTGTTTCTCCAGCTTTCTCTGTGCTCGGTCATACTGCGGGGGACGTCTAAACTGCAAAAAACGTGCTCGATGTCGATATAAGTTAATCCTCACCTCTGGACTGCCAGAAACGCGCAAGATTATGTGATGTCTGCCACTCGAAATTTGGACCGCGACCAAAGCAGTGAAACCACGGTCTTACGACATGTTTTGTTGATGTTTTTGTCGCTGAAGTATTTCACACCGCAACAACATGTGTCTCGTTGTAGTGTTGGTGGCGCCGTCTTGCCAGTGTGACATTGATATCGGCGAAACACGGAACGCCGACAGCGATAGCGTTCTGAGTCTTGTCGGTGTCTTGTCGCTGTTTGGTGTTTTGTTTTGCAGTGTGAAACGCCCTTTAGGCGATCAAGACGGAAGTTGTTCTTGAAAACAAGGCTGACTTGAAATTTCTTCGCGACGGCCAACAAGTTCTGAGACACTTTGTGGAAGTAAGGTATCACATCCCCCTAGCTTGTGGTTTCTGTTATATTGGCCAGACAAAGCGTTGCCTAAATGATCGTTTGAGAGAGCATTCATTAAAAGTAAAAAATAAAGCCTCAAACTCCGAAATTGCCAAGCATTTGGAAGAATGCTCAGACTGTTTCCCTCTATGGGATGGAGCAATTATAAAGGCTTCTGAATTGGACTCCCACAGAAGACTTTTGAGAGAGACCCTATGCATAACCTCTCGTGGGAACTGTGTCAGCAACCCATCCGTAATCCTCGGTCCGGCCTTGAGCAGACTTCTTGCTCCCCCGAACTGACCCTTTTTGTCCTCAACTGGTTCTTCCCTTCCCTCTGGTTGTATATAATCCTTGTATGTGAAGTAAAATTTTCAGCTGTGTTTGCAACTTAGTGTTTGTGTCTTTCCTTTCGTGTTCCCTAGTCTCGGGGTTTTACATTATGCGTCATCTTCACCAGCTCGCTTGCTTCCTAGCCATTTTTTCATTACGATCTTCCCACGCTATCGCATCAAGGCTAGGAGCATGGTTTGCTCATTCCAACCAGCTAAAAGCCGGCACTGAATCCAGTAGACACGAGATGCAGTTGAAAGATACCGTGAAAGTACGATCTTTCTACGCTATCGGTTCAGAGCAATGCAAGCGATATGCTCGAAGATATGGGTGATGGCGGTGGTGTGGCACTGGTGGGAATAGCCTGTGCAACGCATCGCCTATCACTGCAACCTGCCGGATGCGCGTGATTGTGACTTCATTTTTGATTCCCATGTCGGTCTGAGAGGCTGTCAGGTTATCTAAAGAAGTCAGACTGACTTTTAGTCAGTGTACCCACGAGGTAGGCACCAGCATATGAGTCGTAACGGTACGCGCGGCTGTGCTTGCGGCGGCGAAACCAACCTAGCTTCAAAGTGCTGCGTCCTTAGCGTGTACAGCTACGTTGCACGTTGCTAATGGACTCTACCGATAAATGCACTTCAAGTTACGGCCCTGGAAGCCTACCGGCACCAGGACAATAGCACAACGCTGTTTAAACCGTCCCAAAAAGAATAAAACTATATACAGAACAAAGCCTGGCCCTCCGCCACCGAACGTACGAGCATACCCAACGTTGGGCGCCAATTGTGGAAACCATTCCCACTCTCGGGGTCGTGCTCACCCGTCCGGGTGACTATCCCTAAACGAGTGTGACGATCGCGGAAGTTCTTGCAGTTCATAGCGTCTATCTAAGCAGCACTCCTGAATGGTTTTCAAAGTATATGAACTTTTGAAACTAGTTCCGATCTCGTGACACCGCCTCATTGGTCATGACTGCCTACATGTAATCGTATTGTGAACGTCCGAATCAATTTTGTAGTTCATCCGCATTTTGCGGTGTGTTGTCGTACCCAGGATCAGAGGGGGGAGGAAACTTT
This sequence comes from Ornithodoros turicata, assembly GCF_037126465.1. Classification (NCBI taxonomy): domain Eukaryota; kingdom Metazoa; phylum Arthropoda; class Arachnida; order Ixodida; family Argasidae; genus Ornithodoros; species Ornithodoros turicata. Next base: position 97,293,818 of record NC_088201.1, on the reverse strand, counting down.
TCGTATCGAGCCCCCCCCCCCCCCCCCCCCCCCACACACACACACACCTTGGAAGTCGGGCTACGCCACTGGCCAGAGGTCCCTGGTTTGTCGTTCGTTAAACCTCACTTTATCCGAGGTACCCCTTCATTCTTAATGGAAGGGATGCGGTTGGTGGCCTGGATATCTGCAGCACGCACTTCAAGCATATCCGCTATCTCGTACAATTTGATCAAGACGTCTTCCCCCGGAACGACCTTAATTCCTCGAATTTCTATGCTATTCCGGTGACTATATTGTTCCAGTTCTCCCAGACTTAACTTCAGTGACGTTATGTCATCATCCTTACTATCAAGCTGTAGACGGGTAGAAGTCGAGCGAACCGGTACGGAAGTATGAAGGGAATTGCGTCAGGACGAGAGCCACGGATATTTCAAACACAGTCTGTCCCTCTTCTGAAGAACAACAGTCTCTGCCCGAAATATCGGCGGCTCTCGTCCTGATGCAATTCCCTTCTTACTGTTAAGTTGTGTTTCAAGAGACAAACATGATTCATTTAACACTGCAATGCAATGGTGAACGAGGTAACCATGGTGATGATGATGATTCCGACAAAAAGCAGCTACAAACACAGTGTTGTCATGAAACCCACAAATAGCAACAGCAGTTCAGGAATAGTCCAGCAAACATTTGAGTAAAATAATGCCCGTATAAATGCGTTCACTTTGCTTACGCATGCCGTCATGAGGGATGCCACGGTTGTCGGGGGGGGGGGGGGGGGGTATCGTTTATCTAAAGAAATAAAAAATAAGAAAGAGATGGCGGTCTGCCTGCCGAGACGGGCGGAAATTTCCCACAGAGAGAAAAAAATAGACAAGAAGGCAAGAAAACAGAAAAAAAAAATGGACACAACAACTAGACACACGACAAATGCCGATGTTACGTTCTGTGCGAAGTTCGGTGGCTGTGCCATCTGGTGGTCACCATAATCACAGGTTGATTGTTCACAGTTGTCGGGTCGGATTAATTTTGCCCACCTGAGGGTGTTCTTTAACGTGCTCCGAAATCTCAACATGCGGCACACCAAATATAACGTCCCTCCTGGGAGACGACACGTTGCCAAGTTGCCACCGTGCTCGGCCGGGTTCGAACCCGCGATCGTGGGATCAGCAGGCGGACACGCTACCGATTGAGCCACTAAGGGCGACAGAGAGAACTTTGAATTAACCAATTTATTTATTTTACTCTCAAGGCCCAAACGGGCAATGCACAAGGGGGTGGCTAAGAAAGAAAAAGGAAATCTGATATGAAACATTATTTAAGAAATTACAGAACACGTCTGTGCGACCCGGATGTTCTGGCCAGAAGACTGGCGAGTGAAATTCTCTGGGCCATGTTTCGGTCAGTAGTAAGCAAATAATACGACTTAATGAGTAATTTACCTGCTCTCTTAACCCCTCTCGCACCCCCAATTTTGCAATCCCCCATCCCCACCCACTTTTTTCAGTTTCGGTTATTTCATTTCATTTCATTTTATTACCCTCAAGCGCAATTGCATTACAGAGGGGAGTGAGGCAAACTAATACACGAAACTACACATATAAGAAATAGTAGGAAATAACAATACTATAACAAAGAAAAATATTATAACAACAGGAGCTGAGAGACTGCTTTACGAAATGAATCTGGGTTAGTTATCTGAACTATGTTACGTGGAAGGTGGTTCCACTCAGTTGCCGTATGCGGGAAGAAAGAATGAAAGTAAGAATTAGTGTTACATGAAGGAATGTGAACTTTGCAACAATGATCATTCCGGGACGAGATGTAAAAGGGGCGAGTGATAAATTGTGTACTCATTTCGGTGTGCTGATAAATTTTATGAAAGAGACAAAGCCGAGATATTTTTCTGCGTATCTGAAGTGGCGGCAAACCCAGAGATTCTTTCATTGATGTGATGCTGCTAGTGCGATGGTAGTTTGATAGTATAAAACGTGTAGAATGGTTTTGTATCATTTCAATGGCAGAGGTTAGTGTGGATGAACTAGGATCCCAAATGGCCAAATTTTTGTTTAAGATCGCTCATACACGAAGAAGAATGCGGTAATGAAGCGTGGAATATATAATTTTAAAACAATAAATCCAATTGCCATTCATTCAGAGAGAGAGCAGGAAGTATCAAATTACTCGTTAAGATTCGCCATTTTCTGTAACGCGCACGTGAAAAGAAGCGCGCATACACAAAAATACACTTTCTAAACTCCTGTAGAGATCATTACTATAGGGACCGTGCGACACCTAAAGGGTGCGCGCTGCTCCGTCGCGACAGCGCCGCCAGTGACGGTCTCGGAAGTATCCGACGTGATACCACGTCACCCGTTCTATGCATTCTCAAGTGGAACCGTAGCTTGCGTGGCGACCACCGTAATTAGAAGGGCTAATTTTCGAAGTGCAAATAATGTGGAACCTTTCTGGGGCACGAACGAAGAGAATGGAGACAAACTGCACAGAAGCAACCACCGTATTTATAATGTATCTAACAGTGCGGAAGGAGAACAGCCACTCGCGTCTGTCTGGTCAAAACACCTGTAAGTGATACGTCGAGAGCATGGTTATTTGACGCCTCACAAAATCCTGGCTTGCTAGTGAAGGCTATATACGTGTATTTCTCTGATTCCAGCCACTTGTAACATGTTTTTGACTGAGTCTTGTATTCCTTTCGTCCTCTTTGCACACACATAGCTTCGTCACAGAAATCTACATCGTGCGTCCGTTTTATGCATACAAATAAACACGTGAGGTCACAACTTATTGTCTAAACTTCTAATGCAGTTTTTCCAGTATCTTCGGGTACAATAACGTTAAAGAGATACTCAAAGAAGAAATTATATGAGTTTTTACCTCGGCTACCGCCATAGGCTTGCGGCACGACTGCTGTGAAATGGTTGGTCCGTAAATATTAAAACTAAACCTTTTGGACAACGTAGAACTTCCGTTCTCACTGTGAGACTCGTCAACCAGATTACCGGGAGCAATATCGGCTCTGGGCACTGGTGATGAAACACCTCAATCAGTAACACGGTCCAGCGGCGTTTCACTGTCAAGAAAGTGGCAACTGTAAATCATTGATCATTTTGCAGGTCCTCATTGAGTTTCATTGAAACTAGAACAAAAAAAAAATAGAATATGTTGTGCACACCTCATGCAATGGCCGAACGCGCGTCACAAACGCTATTCGCTGCCAGTCTAGCGCCCTTGGTGGTATTGGAAGCATAGAAATCACGAGAAATGAAACATCAGGTCCCTAATGAAGAGTTCTTTTAGGTGCTGCCACAGTTAGCGATCCAACAGTTCCAGTGTAACAAAAAAAGACACCCGCACTTCACATGTAAACAAGGCTAGCTACCCGGCGGCTATCACGCAAGGTACTTTCTTTGGAGGCCGCATCGCGGCGCCACCAGTTTGTTATACCAGTCGGGGAGCAACTCCGATTCACTATTTTCCCGATTCTAGATGGCGCCGCGCTCGCCGTCCTTATCACGCCGTTCGCCTTCGACTCCGAAATAACCCCCATTGTGCACGGTCGAGGTCGCGAGTTTAAGGGTGCACGCTCCGCTGTGGTGTTTTGTCGAAAGGTAAAGTGTCGGACTTCGATACAAAAGGTCCGCAGTTCGATTCGAGACATTCACGTCTTTTTTGCTTGTCTCCTATTGCTATATGACTACTTTGTTACTTTTATTTTGTTGTATCTACTGTTTTCACAAGTTACTGGCGTCTGTACTGACTGATTATGGAAGTTTTTAGTTAATTTTCGTAGTGCTTGTGCATACTTTCTATATGCCGACGTAGAAATGCGATCGGATAGTATGAATGGTAGCATGGACAGTACATACAAGGATGGTACTATAAACGAAGGCTGCCAGCACTGAGTCTGAGCGCTAGTCGATTACCAATTAAAGAAATCAGGAGATGACCACGGAAACGTTACTTCATATGCTGTCAAAGCTCTCCTGCGATGTCGGTATGTCGGAGGCTCTCAACTGGATGTACTAGCGGCGGCACATTAGGCTATAAACATTGCTGCACACCGCACTTACAATGCCGATCTGAAAAATCTAGTGCTTGAAACAGCAGTTTTATTCCTGCACTCGCCTACACGCAATTTACCTTGAGAATACCTCTATTATTCATGCAAAAATGACATTTTGGGATATATATTTCTTGCATGCAGGTGTTACCAGATATCTGAATTCATTTTCAAGACGTTG